>NC_142872.1:123937500-124090000 GCF_051225735.1 Oryctolagus cuniculus
TGACCCTTCCCTAACACCGAAGCAGTTTCTGACATCTAACAGGGCACCTGTTTTCCGTCAGCTCGGAAGGCAGTGAGATCTAGGTGGAGATCCCAGGAGGAGGGGAGAAAGGAGAGTGTTGTCTTGTGTTGGCACAGGTTTGATGCTCTCAGAAGCGCCAGTGGGGGACTCCCTGGCCCCTCCAGGCTCTGTGAGGCCTGGGGGAGGGACCTGGTTCCTATTAGTAAGCAAGGCCTGCCAGGAAGCCACTGAAGTCCCCTGAATCCTGGCCTTCTTCCACATACTTGGGGAATGCCCGCCCTGTTCTGGAGCAGTAGTGCTTTAGGGTTTCTCCACACTGGAATCCTACCTTTTTATGCCCTGTATTGAATAAAACAAAACAACAGTTGAGAGAGTCCAAAAAAAAGGGATTGAAGTAAAATGTGATTCATGTAATTTACCATGTTTACTTTGTGCATGCATTTTATTGGGGAAGGGAGGTCAAAGTAATTCACCCAGATCTAAAGATAACTTCATAGGGGAATCCGGTTTGTATTTGGGTTAAAGATACTGGAGGGCAATATATAACAACAGAGTTTAGTTTTTCTTAAATAAATAAAAGCAGTCCTCTATTAACACAGTGTGAACTATCTTTCAAAATTTAGAATTTAGTTTTAAGATATCTAATAGATGTCTTAAGATTTTCCTGTAAACTGATTGCACAAACTGGAATTACTTTCCAAAAGACTTAGGGAATGCAAATATGTTATTTGTAAGATGCTTTGAGTATTGTAAATAAAACAAGCCATTTTTGTTTTGTGTAAATTGCTTGCTATAGTTCTCTTGTGGGAAGGGACTTTGTCAGTCATTTTGCATCCTACGCTAGTCAAAAGGCAGCTTTACTTTTTTGTTGTTTTTAATTTTTTTTCTCTTCCCTGAAATGCAAGGTATAGGCCTTACCACCGGGAATTCAAATCTGTGGAGTCAGACACCTCTGAAAATACTCGTGTTTGTGACACACGGTGTTCACTGTGGGAAACCTCTTGTGTTTATATCGTCTTAGCAGAACATGACTCTGCCAGCAGGAGCCATGTGTCACTTGCCATGTGTCACCTTTTAGGTTAAAGAAATGAGACTAACGCCTGGCATATGCTTTAGTTTACGTGTCCCCCAACAGTAGTGACCTAGGCAGAGTAGGAGTCTGTTTCTCTCACGGGGTAAAGTCTGGGAAGGCAGTCCAGGGCTGGTGTGACCCTGCACAGGGCCAGGCACCCGGCTTCCTGCTACACTGCTCCTCCTCACTCCCAACTGTGGCTTTTCTTGCCATGCTTGAAGACAAGTGCCCCAGCTAGCAACTTCCTTTCCGCATTTGAGCCAGTTGAAAGAACGTGCCCCCTCTCCTCTAGGAACACTTCTGCAAGTTACCCACAGCACACACTTCATTCCACATTTAGTTGCTTGGTTGCACCAGAGTGAAGGAGTGTGGGAAATAAGCCTTCTGTTACTCATGGGTGCAGCTAACAGCCAGTATTCCATTCCTGACGAAGAAAAGGATTGGACGTTGGTCACCACCAGCAGTCTCTGGCATGCAGTTGACACCCTGTGTATCTCCTATACCCAAACTTCATTTCTTAGGTCAGATTTCAGCTTTTCTAGCTAAGCAGGAACTTCGAAGGCTTTTGCATGCTACTCAGAGTCGTGGCTAATAATGTCCCAACTTCAATATAATAGATTCTAGAAGACATTTCTGCTACTCAGTGACTGCTTTGAATTCTAGAGACAGCTGAGAGAACTTAGAAGCCTGCCATCACACTAACACAGCAAGTATGAATTTTACCAGCTTTAAGAATTAACTATGGCATATAAAGTAATCTTTAAAAGATCAAAAAGGCATTACTACTGTTCTGTTTTTCCCAAGTACTCTGTATCAGGAAGGTTATTCCTAACCCTAGCATCAAAACATGAGTGTTGTTGTAACATGTTTGCTGACTGATGATACAGTCCTGAGGTTTGTGAATGGGTTAACTTAAAAGCAAACTTCAGCAGAGTCAAGGTCATTCATAATCCTATTCCTGTTTGTATTTCTGTGCTTTCACTTTTCATTTCTATCGAAGCATTCAACATGAACATATGTAACATGTACATAAAGTTTACAGCATAATAAAAGGAACACCGCTGAAACCATCATTATTCTGCTTAAGAAATAAAACATTGGTGTGAGTGTTGTGTAGCAGGTTTGGCCACTGCTGGGACACCTGCGTCCCCTCTCAGATCGCTGGTTCTGGTCCTGGCACCTCCACTTTGGATCCAGCTTCCTGTTAATGCACCCTGGGAGGCAGCAGATGATAACTGCATCTGCCTTCCACCTGGTGAGAGAACTGATGGAGTTCTGGGCTCCTGGCTTTGGCCTGGCAGCCTTGGCAGTTGTGGATGTTAGGCGAGTGAACCCATGGATGGAAGATACTTTGTGTGTGCACGTGTGTCTCCTCGCCCCCTCCTCCCTCCTTCCTTCCCTTCTTCACTCTGCCTTTCAAGTGGATGAAAAATTTAAGATGCTTTTTTATTTTTAAGTAGAACAGTACTTGGAAGGGAACATTGGGAGTAACCTTTTTTGTGGTTTGGTAAAAGGATTAAGGAAAGGCATGGATGAAAATGCTGCTCTCAGATGCCTGACTTAGCACAGCTCCTTTTTGGTGCCAGGAGTGGCTAAGGGTCCCGGGGATCGTCTGACCTGCTCTCAGGAAGCTGTCCTGACAGTTTCCTCCCAGTGCCCTCCTCCAGACACTGCACCATGACCATGGCCCAGAGTTGTTACACAGCTGCACGTGGCAGCCTTGCTAAGAGGAAGGACAGGTAGCAAGGCTCTCTGCTAGACAGCAGCCATCCCCCAGAGTCCCAAGAGCCCCAGTGCCCTGCTTAGATTGAGGTCTCGTGAAGTTTGTCATGGGACTGGAGACTGACAAACTCTAAAGCGGATTTGTGGCAAAACACCAAGAGCTGTTCGCAGCAAGCTGGTGTAATTACAGCTGATTTCTTCCTCTTCTGAGCAGTCTGAAATACTGTAAAAACATGAGGTTACTTGCAGAAGTGACAGCTGTTCCCATGTCTGATCAGAAGTGAAATGACCAAAATAATGAAAAATGGGGAGGCCGGCACTGTGGCATAGTGGGTAAAGCCGCTGCCTGCAGTGCTGGCATCCCATATGGACGCCGGTTGAAGTCCCGGCTGCTCCTCTTCTGATCCAGCTCTCTGCTATGGCCTGAGAAAGCAGTAGAAGATGGCCCAGGTCCTTGGGCCCCTGCACCCATGCAGGAGACCTGGAAGAAGTTCCTGACTCCTGGCTTGGATTGGTGCAGCTCTGGCTGTTGTGGCCATCTGGGGAGTGAACAAGCAGATGGAAGATTCTCTCTCTCTCCTCTCTCTCTCTCTCTGCCTCTCCTCTCTGTGTGTAACTGGCTCTCAAATAAATAATTAAATCTTGAAAAAAAAAAAATGAGAGGAAGCCTTTCATATCACTGACACTAGGAAAGAAGGCACCCAAATGGCAGAAACTTGGGACATTTCTATTAGCAAATCCAGTAGTTTATAAAAACTAATCAAGGATGCAGGTGTGGGGCAGGCACCTGATGCAGTGGTTAAGATGCCACTTGGAATGCTCACATCAGTATTAGCCTGAGTTCAAGTCCCAGCTTCGCTCCCAATTCCAGCCTCCTATTCAGGGAAGATGGCTAAGTAATTGAGCTACCAGCACATGGGAGATGTCTATGTCTCTCTTTCAAATAATATCAGAATAAACCCACTAAAATCTGACAAGAGAGTAGGTCTAATGTTAAATGTTCTTACCACATGGAAAAGTTTTTTAAAAAATGCAGACATGGGTCAAATGAAATGTATTGATATGTACACATATTTTCTCACAGAATAAGAGCTGAAAAATGTATATGATCATGACATTATGCCAATGAGGTGTTTAACAAAGTTGAATAGCCATCCCAAATTTAGATTTTTTAAAAAATTTGATATGGATGAAATACTAAAAGTTACTTCAGTGCCTCAGTGAGTGAGACCCCAGTGGAAAGAATTGGTCATGAAAGGAGGTACTTTTCTCTTAAGGGAGGAGAGAACTTCCACTTTGCTTAAGGCCTTGTCTAAATAATACTGACGGAGTTTCTGGATTCGAAATGCTTCCATAGCCAAGGCAGCTCATGTCAAGAGCCTCGGGTGATCACTGATGTCATACGTAAGAGTGTTGGCTGGTGCCGCGGCTCACTAGGCTAATCCTCCGCCTGTGGCGCCGGCACCCCAGGTTCTAGTCCCAGTTGGGGCTCCGGTTCTGTCCTGGTTGCTCTTCCAGTCCAGCTCTCTGCTGTGGCCCGGGAGTGCAGTGGAGGATGGCCCAAGTGCTTGGGCCCTGCACCCCATGGGAGACCAGGAGGAAGCTTCAGATCGGCGCAGCGCGCTAGCCGTAGCAGCCATTGTGGGGGTGAACCAACGGAAGGGAGACCTTTCTCTCTGTCTCTCTCTCTCTCACTAACTCTGCCTGTCAAAAAATAAATAAATAAATAAGAGTGTTAATCATTAAATTAACAACAGGAGGGGCCGGCGCCATGGTGCAGTAGGTTAATCCTCTGCCTGCGGCACTGGCATCCCATATGGGTGCCGGTTCTAGTACCGGCTGCTCCACTTCCAGTCCAGCTCTGCTATGGCCTGGGAAAGCAGAATATGGCCCAGAGCTGGTTCTGTGACACAGCAGGTTAACGCCCTGGCCTGAAGCGCCGGCATCCCACATGGGCACCAGTTCGAGACCAGGCTGCTGTACTTCCAATCCAGCTCTCTGCTATGGCCTGGGGTAGCAGTAGAAGATGGCCCAAGTCTTTGAGCCCCTGCATTCATGTGGGAGACCCGGAAGAAGCTCCTGGCTCCTGGCTTCAGAACATTGCAGCTCCAGCCATTGTGGCCAGTTGGGGAGTGAACCAACAGATGAAAGACTTCTCTCCTCTCCCCTCCCCTCTCCTCCCCTTCCCTCCTCTCCTCTCCTCTCCTCTCCTCTCCTCTCCTCTCCTCTCCTCTCCTCTCTCCTCTCCTCCCCTCCCCTCCCCTCCCCTCCCCTCCCCTCCCCTCTCCTCTCTCTGTGTAACTCTGACTTTCAAATAAATAAATAAAAATATTAAAAAAAAAAATGGCCCAAGTCCTTGGGCCCCTGCACCCACGTGGGAGACCAGGAAGAAGCTTCTGGCTCCTGGCTTTGGATGGGCACTGCTTCAAGTCCCGGATACTCCACTTCCTGTCCAGTTCCCAGCTAATTTGGCTGGGAAGGCAGCAGAAGATGGTCCCTGCCATTCATGGGGGAGACCCAGATGGAGTTTCTGGCTCTGGGCTTCTAACTGGCCTAGTCCCAGCTGTTGTGGCCGTTTGGGGAGTGAACCAGTGGATGGAAGACCTCTCTATCTCTGTCTCTGTCTCTCCCTCCCCCTCTGTAACTCTGTCCTTAAATAAATATAAAAATTTTTTTTCAAGGGCTGCATTTATGTAACTAACAATATACAAACCTCAAACGTTACATATATGAAGAGAACAGTCAGATGGAAATGTTTTAAATGTGCAACACAGCTGATAAATTACAAATTACTACTTAAATGCATAAAGAATTGACAAGAGAAAAAACTCCAGAGAAAAAAATAAACAAATCATGGGAATAAATAATCAGTGTATAAGCACTACAAATATATTTTAAAATGCTCAAATTTTCTTTTTTTAAAGATTTATTTGAAAAACTACTTATTTATTTATTTATTTATTTATTTAAAAGTTACAGGGAGAAAGGAAAGGACAGAGAGAGCTCTTCCACCTGCTGTTTCGTTCCAGGAAGGACCACAACAGCCAGAGCTGGGCCAAGCCGAAACCAGGAGCCTAGAACTCCATCTGCATCTTCTACATGGATGGCTGGGGCCCAAGCACTTGGGCCATCTTCCACTGCTTTCCCAGGCACATGAGCAGGGAGCTGGATTGAAAGTGGAGCTGAGGGGCCGGTGCTGTGGCGCAGCAGGTTAACTCCCTGGCCTGAAGCACCAGCATCCCATATGGGTGCCAGTTCTAGTCCCGGCTGCTCCTCTTCCGATCCAGCTCTCTGCTGTGGTCTGGGAAAGCAGTGGAAGATGGCCCAAGTCCTTGGGTCCCTGCACCCACGTGGGAAACCTGAAGAAAGCTCCTGGCTCCTGGCTTCAGATCAGCACAGCTCTGGCTGTTGTGGCCATCTGGGGAGTGAACCAGTGGATGGAAGACCTCTCTCTCTGTCTCTATCTCTCTCTGTAACTCTTTCAAATAAATAAAAATAAATCTTTAAAAAAAGAAAGTGGAGCAGAATCGAAAGTCCAAGCCTTGAATCAGTGCTCACATGGGATGACCCTGTCACAGGTGATTGCTTCACTCGCTGTGCCACACTAGCACCAAGAAAGCACGAATTTCAGTAAGAAAAGAACTTTCCCTTCAAACCCATCAGACCGGCAGGAGTTGGGGAAAAAAAGAAAACCAGAAGAGCCAGAATTCCCGTCACTAATGAGGATGCAGGTGACAGCATCAACTGTTGCAGGCCTTTGGGGAGAGCCATCAGGTGCTACTTTAAAAACCAGAAGTAACCATAACAAGCTGGAGAAGGTGGCACAGAAGCTCATGGGAGAAGAAGCAGGCGATAGCTGAGAAAGCACGGAACAGAAGGAGCTCTCAGGAGAAGCCCACTTTGCAGCCACTGCAAGAGCTGTGCCAGTGAGTGTGGCATTGGCCTGTGGGCACACGGACCAAATGATTGCTGACCCCATGCACAAGAATAAACGACTGGGGCCAGCGCTGTGGCACAGTGGGTTAAAGCCGTGGACTGCAGCACCAGCATCCCATATGGACACAGGTTCGAGTCCTGGCTGCTCCACTTCCCATCTAGCTCTCTGCTATGGCCTGGGAAAGCAGTAAAAGATGGCTGCTGCACCCGGGTGGGAGACCCGGAAGAAGCTCTTGGCTTCTGGCTTCAGATCAGCTCAGCTCTGGCTGTTGCAGTCATTTGGTGAGTGAACCAATGGATGGATGGTTCTCTGGCTCTACCCTCCCTGTAACTCTGTCATTCAAATAAACAAAATAAATCTCTTTTTAAAAAAAAAGGCAAGGGAATAGAGAGCCACATGAGAAAAACCAAACTTTTCAAATATTAGAAGAAATACGATGTGCGTCGGGGAGGGGGGGGTGCAACTATAATTCCAATTTTTCAAAAGATTGATACAACTTAACTACAGGGGGAAAAAGTACGCAGCCAAATAGATAAAACGCAAGCCCCGGGAAGCAATGTCACAAGTCAAGGGACAGCTTGTGCTGCCTGGAGATAAGTAGTTCGGGTCACTTCCTCTGGAGGGAGGACTTAGTGATACAAAATTAGCTGGTAACTCCCAGAACCAAGACCAGCATTTCCCCCAGCATAGTTCTGCTGACACGTGTGTTGATACCACACTCTGCTCAAGGATTTTCCAGGAAACGACGAATGGCATCCATGAGCAGACATGTAAACTCAGAGCATAAGTATGATTCGTTGGGTCCAAAGTGGTCAAAAACTTGCAGAATGAGAGCAAGACAAAAATCACGTAGTCTTGTTCCATAGAGCATGTCCGCAAGGTTCATGGAAAATATCATTCAAAGGTAGATTTACCTCGGTGCCAGAAAATTATTTTGAAAGACAGAGCTCCCATTTGCTGGCTCACTTCCCAAATGCCCACAACAGCCAAGGCTGGGTCAGGCTGAAGCCAGGAGGCTGGAACTTAACCTAGGCCTTCCACCTGAGTGGCAGGGACCCAAGCACTTGGGCCGTCATCTCTGCTTCCTGGGGTGTGCATTAGCAGAAAACAGGAATCAGGAGCAGAGCCAAGACTCAAATCCAAACACTCCCATATGGAATGCAGGTATCCTGACATCTTAACCATTGCCCCCAAAGATACACCGTGGTACAAAAAATGCTGAAATCCATGCATATATGGGAGGGAGTGGTCTTCAAAAAGTTCAGGGAAAATGCATATTATGAGAAAGCTATGTGTGGATTTTTCTCTTTTTTTTTTTTTTTACATAAAATAAACTTGTCTTTTAATTCCATTGACCCGCCATGTTTCTGAAGTATCCTTGTGTGTGTGTGTGTGTGTGTGTGTGTGTGTGTTTTGAGGCAGGAGGCAACAGAAAATAAAACTGAGGGTGCTGCAAGAAAAGGAAAGGTGGCAGGTGCACCTGTGCAGACACACAGCTGCAGTGTGTCCCTCTTCCCTTCCCGGGGCTTTAAGGCAAACCCAGAGCAAACAAAAGCATACATAGGACCCTAAGGGACAAGTGGGGCTTATAAAGAAACAGCTGAAGATGATAACCGAGTTGAAAGAGTTACAGGGAGGCCGGCGCCGCGGCTCACTAGGCTAATCCTCCGCCTTGCGGCACCGGCACACCGGGTTCTAGTCCCGGTCGGGGCGCCAGATTCTTTCCCGGTTGCCCCTCTTCCAGGCCAGCTCTCTGCTGTGGCCAGGGAGTGCAATGGAGGATGGCCCAAGTCCTTGGGCCCTGCACTCCATGGGAGACCAGGATAAGTACCTGGCTCCTGCCATCGGATCAGCGCGGTGCACCGGCTGCGGCGGCCATTGGAGGGTGAACCAACGGCAAAAGGAAGAACCTTTCTCTCTGTCTCTCTCTCTCACTGTCCACTCTGCCTGTCAAAAATAAATAAATAAATAAAATAAAAAATAGTAAAAAGCTTTAAAAAAAAATGAGTTACAGGGAGATAGGGAAAGAGATCTTCCATCTGCTAGTTCACTCCCCAGATGGCCATTGGCCAGGGCCAAGCCAAACCCAGGAGCTTCATCCAGCTCTTCCACATAGGTGGCCTACTTTTCCCAGGCCATTAGCAGGGAGCTGGATTGGAAGTAGATCAGCTGGGACATGAACTGATGCCTGTATGGGATGCTGGTGTCCCGGGCTGCGGCTTTACCTGCTACGCCACAATGCTGGCCCTATTAAGGATATCTTTATTCCAAGGAAATGATTTTGCTGGTAAGTAGGTCCTCTGTCTGTTAGCCACAGGACAGGTTTAGAAACCTTAAGGAAAAAGGCTAGTGTTGCGGTGCAGTGGCTTAAGCCACGTCATCCCCTATGGGTACCAATTGGAGTCCTGCTGCTGGGTTTCCAATCCAGCTTCCTGCTATTGTGCCTGGGAATGCAATAGAAGATGCTTCGGCCTGACCCAGCCCCAGTCATTGTAATCATCTGGGGAGTGAACCAGTGGAAGGAAGATTTTTTTTCCTCTCTGTCTGTAATTCTCTTTCAAATTAACTAATTAATTTTTTTTTTTTTTGACAGGCAGAGCGGATAGTGAGAGAGAGAGACAGAGAGAAAGGTCTTCCTTTGCCGTTGGTTCACCCTCCAATGGCTGCCACGGCTGGCGCACCACGCTGATCCAAAGGCAAGAGCCAGGTGCTTCTCCTGGTCTCCCATGGGGTGCAGGGCCCAAGTACTCGGGCCATTCTCCACTGCACTCCCGAGCCACAGCAGAGAGCTGGCCTGGAAGAGGGGCAACCGGGAAAGAATCCAGCGCCCCGACCGGGACTATAACCCGGTGTGCCAGCACCGCAAGGCGGAGGATTAGCCTATTGAGCCGCGGCGCCGGCCAACTAATTAATTGTTAAGACTTCAAGGAGAAATCTGAAGCTACCACAAGGTGGCGATTTCGACACGGGGCATTCTCTCCCTCTCCCTGTCCCGTGCCTGCCATGGTTCAAGAGAGGAAATGGCGAATGGGAAGTTGAGCACCTGTCCCCAAAGTCAGAGTGCCTTTCTCTTGACTCTGTGTGGTCACGTGCAGGTGCTTCTGAACACTGGCCCAGGTTTCTCTCTCCGCAGATCTCTGGCCCTTTGTGTCTCTTTGTCTCCCTGTCTTTCCCTCCACCTACGGCCTTTCTCTTCCTCTTGTTCTAATCTCTGTCTCCACTTCCCCAGCCTCCAAATTCACGTTCTCCAGTAAAGTAGAGGCAGGACCCAGCCTTAGCCCAAGGTGTCCCTTGCCTGTCCTGTATCAAAGGAATTCACTGAAATGAGGCAGTGGCACAGCTGGCCCTACAAGGTTCTAGTCACCAGACTCAAGAAGCCATTTGCCAGGGCTGGCACTGTGGTGGATCAGTACAGCAGGTTAAAGCCCTGGCCTGCTGTGCCAGCATCCCATAGGGGTACCAGTTTGTGTCCTGGCTGCTCCACTTCCGATCCAGCTCCCTGCTAATGACCTGCGAAAGCAGTGGAGAATGGCTCAAGTGCTTGGGCCCCTGCACCCATGTGGGAGACCCGGAAGAAGCTCCTGGCTCCTGGCTGCAGCCTGGCCCAGACCCAGTCCTGGCTGATGCAGCCATTTGGGGACTGAACCAGCAGATGGAAGCTCGCTCTCGCTCTCTCTCTCTGCCCCTCTCTGTAACTGACTTTCAAATAAATAAATATTTTTAAAACATAAATTTAGATTTAAATTAGACGTGCTTGGGCCCCTTCTATCCACAAGGGAGACCCAGATGGAGTTCCCAGCTCTTGGCTTCAGCCTGGACCTAGCCATGTGGGAAGCAACCAGTGGATAGAGTGTTACCGGTTGCAGAGCAGAGGGCGAGTTTTGTGGGTTCTTTCCCTCAGCTTAGTGTAGAAATAAAAAGCCAGGAGACAATTTGCAAAAAGGCAGAAACGTTTATTTGACAGAAAAGAAACTTGTATTTGATTGTCAAGAAACAGAAAAAGCATCTGGTCTGAGAGGAGACCGGGGGGAGTGCCCGAGTAGGACTCTGGCTTTGAGGGAGTGTCCCACGTGTTCTAAGGCATTGCCATCTGTTCGCTGGACCATTCTATGGGGAGGGCTCATTGGACAGGGTTTTTACATGCACATGTTGATTGGCTTGCGGCTCATGGAGATTGGGGGAGGGTCCTGAAGATGGCCTGTCTCCTTAGAGGCGCAGCCCCCGCTCTGCTAGCTGTGAGTGGAAGCTTGCAACATGAAGGTGTAATTTAAAGCCAAGGTCACAAGAAGCTGTTAGTGGGAGAGATGCCCTCCGCCTAGCAACAGGCTTTCCAGCCACAGCTGACAGCTTGCTTGTGAAGGACATTCTACCTACATCTGAGGGGCCCACAGACCCCCAGCCCCACTGGACGGCCTCACAGAAGATCTCAATCTCTCTCTCTCTCTCTCTCTCTGCTTGCTAGATAGATAGACAGATAGATGATGGATAGATAAACTTTGCCTTAGACCAAAGTAAGTCACATGCGATAACGCTGCTGTGTAAGCAGCCTTAAACTCCACCTAGGGACAGTTGATTTGCTTTGTTATCACCTGCAGCTGAGCATGTGAGAAATGACTGAATGTTAAGTCATTTCCTCATTCACCCTACAGTAGTGGATAAAACGTGGTGGAGGAGCAGGCCTTCGGCCTAGTGGCTAAGGCACAGCATGGCCTGCCGGCCTCCCAAGTCAGAGCGCCTGGGTTCAAATCCTGATCTGCTCCTGATTCCAGCTTTCTACTCATTTGCACCCTGGAAGGCAACAGGTCCTGGCTCAGGTACATGGGTCTCTGCCAACTCCTGGCGTTGGCCTGGTCCAGCCCTGGCTGATACAGGCATCTGGAGAATGAACCAGTAGGTGGAAAATCTCTCCCTGTCTCTCTCCTGCCCTCCAGCTCTCTCTCATAAATAAATAAAATTATATCTTAATTCCATTTTCCCATAAACTTCTTGAAGTACCTTCACATGTTATCATGATAAATTTGAAACGCTTTGTTTGCAAGCTCTCATTCTGAGACCGAATTTCAGCCAGTCTATACCATCTCAGAAAGCACCAGCATGAAGATAACAGAAAGTTATCACTCTGACCACACCCTGATACAGGGAAGTGCTCACTGACTAGCGCAAGGCCAACCTCCTCCTATGGAGAGGGGCGGGGCAGAGGCTAACACAACCTAGTGACACCCCAATCCCTGCTATCTCAGGGCCTGTCTGGCCTGGGTTCTACTTGTTTGTTTGTTGCAGGAGATCCTGGTTACTGCTTGCATGTTTGTAATAGGAAATGGACTTTTCTAATATTTAACCAGCTTGGTGACTTCACTCATTTCTTTGAAGTTAAAGTGATCAGTAAAAACAGCTGATCAGATCTTCTTAGGATTGAGGAAAATATTCTGATTTCTTCTATGTATGAAGTTTGAAACATGGCAAAATAAAAGGGTGAGTAGAGCAGAAATGTTTTTAAAAAGGAATTCAAAATTTTGGGTTTTGTGCTGAACAGCAAATCATACATTAGATGATTCTTACAACAAAAAACCATGGTGAGATATACTTTTTTTTTTAAGATTTATTTTATTGGCCGGCGCCACGGCTCAACAGGCTAATCTTCCACCTAGCAGCGCCGGCACTCCAGGTTCTAGTCCCAGTTGGGGCACCGGATTCTGTCCCGGTTGCCCCTCTTCCAGGCCAGCTCTCTGCTGTGGCCAGGGAGTGCAGTGGAGGATGGCCCCAGTACTTGGGCCCTGCACCCCATGGGAGACCAGGAAAAGCACCTGGCTCCTACCTTCGGATGAGCGCGGTGCGCCGGCCGCAGTGCGCCGGCCACGGCGGCCATTGGAGGGTGAACCAATGGCGAAGGAAGACCTTTCTCTCTCTCTCTCTCTCTCTCACTGTCCACTCTGCCTGTCAAAAAAAAAAAAAAAATAAAAAAAAAAAAAGATTTATTTTATTTCTTTGAAAAGCAGAGTTAGTGGAGGGGGGAGGTAAAGATAGAGATCTCACTCCCCAAATGGCCACAATGGCCAGGGCTGGGCCAGGTTGAAGCCAGGCGCCAGGAGCTTTTTTCAGGTCTCTTATGTGGGTGCAGGGGCCCAAAGACTTGGGCCATAATTGGCTGCTTTCCAAGGTACATTAATAGGGAGCGGAATTGGAAGTGGAGCAGCTGGAGCTCGAACTGGTGCCCATAGGGATGCTGGCATTGCAGGCGGTGGCTTAATCCATTACGTCACAACTGCCCCAAAATATACTTTTTAATGATGAGTGTTTATCCACATGTGTGAACCTCAGATGCTTTTAATTAATAGATTACTTATGAAATTTCTGTTTCCAGCAGGTACTTTATGGATGTCATCTCAAATAGTCACAAAAGCTCAGGAAGCTGTTTTAGTTCCAGACACCAGAGAGGCTGTCCAGTTGGGAATCCGCAGGGAATACAGAGTCACCACTGGTGACACACTTTGGGGAGTTCTCACGAGCTGAGTCTCAAACCAGTGTGCCAGGATCAAAGTTTTGGAATTCAATGGGGCCAGCATTGTAGCATCCAATATTGGAGCCTCAGTTCGAGTCCTGGCTGCTCCACTTCTAATCAGCTCCCTACCTGGAGCTGAGCACCTGGGAAAGCAGAGGAAAATGGCCCAAGTACTTGGACTCCTGCACCTACATGGGAGACCAGGTGCAGGAGCCCAGGATGGAGTTTCTAGCTCTTGGCTTTGATCTGGCCTAGCCCTGGCCTTTTGGAAGGTGAATGATTTGGTGGAAGATCTGTCTCTCTGCCTTTTTCTCTTGTTAAAATTTGGGTTTTTTAGCCGGCGCCGTGGCTCAATAAGCTAATCCTCCACCTTGCGGCGCCGGCACACCGGGTTCTAGTCCTGGTTGGGGCGCCGGATTCTGTCCCGGTTGCCCCTCTTCCAGGCCAGCTCTCTGCTGTGGCCAGGGAGTGCAGTGGAGGATGGCCCAAATCCTTGGGCCCTGCACTCACATGGGAGACCAGGAGAAGCACCTGGCTCCTGCCTTCGGATCAGCGCAGTGCGCCGGCCGTGGCGGCCATTGGAGGGTGAACCAACGGCAAAAGGAAGACCTTTCTCTCTGTCTCTCTCTCTCTCACTGTCCACTCTGCTGTCAAAAATAAAAATAAAAAAATAAATTAAAAAAAATTGGGTTTTTTTTTAGGTGGGGAAGGGGAGGTGGTGTGGTGTGGCGAGTAGAATTGCTGCCTACAGTGCCAACATCCCATATGGGCACTGGTTCGAGTTACAGCTGCTCCATATCTGATCCAGCTCTCTGCTATGGTCTAGAAAAGCAGGAGAAGATGGTCCAAATCCTTGGGCCCCTGCACCCTCATGAGAGACCCAGAAGCTCCTGACTCCTGGCTTCAGATCAGCCCAGCCCCGTTCATTGCAGCCATTTGGGGAGTGAACCAGCAGATGGAAGACCTCTCTCTCTGTCTCTTCCTCTCTGTAACTCAGCCTTTTTTTTTTTTTTTTTTTTTTTTTTTTTTTTTTTGTGACAGGCAGAGTGGACAGTGAGAGAGAGACACAGAGAGAAAGGTCTTCCTTTGCCGTTGGTTCACCCTCCAATGGCCGCTGCGGCCGGCACACCGCGCTGATCCGATGGCAGGAGCCAGGTGCTTCTCCTGGTCTCCCATGGGGTGCAGGGCCCAAGCACTGGGGCCATCCTCCACTGCACTCCCTGGCCACAGCAGAGAGCTGGCCTGGAAGAGGGGCAACCGGGACAGAATCCGGCGCCCTGACCGGGACTAGAACCCAGTGTGCCAGCACCAAAAGGCGGAGGATTAGCCTAGTGAGCCGCGGCGCTGGCCTGTAACTCAACCTTTAAAATAAACAAAAAAAAATCTTTTTAAGGTTTATTTTATTTATAAAATAAATACAAATCTTGTTTTAAAGTTTTCTTATTTATTTGAAAGGCAGAGTTATACAGAGTGAAGGAGAGACAGAGAGAGAGAAAGAGATCGAAGTGAATCCACGGATTCACTCCCCAGATGGTTGCAACAGCCAGGCTTGAGTCAGGCTGAAGCCACAAGCCTGGAGCTTCTTTCAGGTCTCCCATGTGGGAGCAGAGGTCCAAGCACTTGGGCCATCTTCCCCTGCTTTCCCAGGTGCATTAGCAGGGAGCTGGATCAGAAGAGGAGCAGCGGGGGCAGGAGCCAGCACCCGCATGGGGTGCCAGCATCATAGGCAGAGGCTTAACCTAATATGCCACAGCACTGCCCCCGCCACCTTTTAAATAAACAGATACATCTTTTTTTTTTTTTTAAGCATTCTAGCTATTTCCCCTCTGAGTTTACATTCACATCAGCATATCAGCATATTACTGAGTCAGAGAAGCCCTACACTAAAGAAAAGGGCTTATTTCATTTAGTCATGCTTAAATATATTTCTACCTGGAACTCATTTTTTAAAAATTTTCTTTATCTTTATTTTCATTTATTTGAAGCCAGAATGACAGAAAGAGAAATATCTTCCATTTACTTGTTCGCTCCCCAAATGCCTACAACAGCCCGGTCTGGGCCAAGATAAAACCAAGAGCCAAGAACTCCATCTGGGTCTCCCATGTGGGTGGCAGGAATCCAAGAACCTGCCATCATCTGCCACCTCCCAGAGCGCTCATTAGGAGGAAGCGGGAACCAGAAGCAGAACAAGGATTCGAATCAGGCACTCTGGTATGGGATGTGGGTGTCCCTAAGAAGCCACTTAACTGCTGCACCACAAGGCCCGCCCTGGAACTCATTTTTCAAGAACTGTCTTCCAGCATCCTGGAAGCTTATTGTAACTGATGTTGACTTGAAGTGTTCCCACTGCCCTGGAACTGACCACTGAGGCCTTTGGCTGAGGACAAAGGGCCTCTAGATATGCCCCATTCCAAAGAGAACTGCCGACACCGGGGCGTCCTCTGTCGGTCTTGTCCATCCCGGTTGCCATCCAGAAAGGCCGAGGAGGGGAGCTGGGAAGAGAGTGGCAAGGGCGGATTGTGATGCAGAGCAGCCTCTGGGCTTCCCTCCGCTTTGGGCAGCGGAGAGGGGAAGTGTGCTTCACCTGCAGAACGAAGAGGAACGCCGGGAGAAATCCTGCGCGGATAGGGCTGCTTGCAGACAGCGTCTCCACCGACCCGGGCCAGCTGGCGATGGCAGAGAATCAGCGGAAACCCCGATACCGCCGGGCTCCTCCAGAGAAACGCCACCGATGGATCGAGGCACAGAGGGATGTACTTCTGGCCGTGCCATGGCCGGGGCTGACCGCTGAGCCCACGGGCAGACTGCAGGCAGAATTCCTGCCCCCTGTGGGAGTCTCAGCTGTTCTTTCAGAGCCGCTAAGGGATCCCCCAGAGGAAGAATACTCTGTGTCAAAGGCTACTGCCTTAATGTTGATCATCTAAGACAGCCCTTCACCGTGTGCACTCTGTCAGCCCACTGCGGGCACTGACACTGGCACAGCAGGTGAAGCTGCCACCTGTGACACATTCCATTAAGCGTCACAGCCTCCAACAGAAAGGAGCCTTCATTTGGAAGATAGATTCCTCCTCTCTCCCGGATCAGAGAAACGAGGAGTCTGGAAGAGCAAGTCCCCAAGGAGGACCCTAGTCCCCGCCTGCACTTCCCAAGTGGGAGAGGGCAAGAGATGGAGGCACCCAGCATGCTCCAGCCGGCTGTGTTTCCCCAGGCAGCAGCCTGGCCCACACTGGGAGAGGACAGGCCCGAGGTAAGCTGGAGTTACAGGGGTCGGCGTTGTGGGTTGAAGCACCACGTGGGCTGCCCACATCCCATATGAAAGTGACTATTCCAGACCCAGCTACTTTGTTTCCTGTCCAGCATCCCGCTAATGTGCACCCGGGAAGGCAGCAGAGGGTGGCCCAAGTGCTCGGGCCCCTGCCACCCACGTGGGAGACCCCAGATGGAGTTCCTGGCTCCTGGCTTCAGCCTGGCCTAGCCATGACTGTTGTGGGCACTTGACAAGTGAATCAGCAAATGGAATCAACTCTCTCTTTCTTAGTCACTCTGCCTTTCAAGTGAAATAAGTAAATCTTTAAAAAAATAAATAATACACTGGAGTGGGCCTTTTTTCTTCTTTTTTTTATTTGATAGAGTCACAGAGGAGAGGCAGAGAGAGAGAGAGAGAACACGTGTCCATCCACTGGTTCACTCCCTTGATGGCCACAACAGCCAGCACTGGACCAGGCCAAAGCCAGGAGCCTGGTCTCCCATGTGGGTGCAGGGCCTAAGGATTTGGGCCATCCTCTGCTGCTTTCCCAGGCCATAGCAGAGCGCTGAATTGGAAGTGGAGCAGCTAGGACTTGAACCATATGGGATGGAGGTGCTGCAGCTGGTGGCTTTACCCACTACCCCACAGCACCTGCCCCTGGAGTGGACTTTGAATTACTGATGAGGATGGGAAAATGGGGGAGTCCTCTGCATATCTCTAAGGGCCAGGAAAGGGAAATGAAGGTGTCAATGGAGAAAAAGAAACCCTTTGGTCAGGTACTGGCCGTATCAGGTAAGGCTGCCGCCTGCAGTGCCATCATTCCATGTGGGTACTGGTTCTAGTCCCGGCTGCTCCACTTTCAATCCAGCTCTCTGCTGTGGCCTGAGAAAGCAGTGGAAGATGGACCAAGTCCTTGGGCCCCTACACCCATGCAGGAGGCCCAGAAGAGGCTCCTGGCTCCTGGCTTCAGATCAGACCAACTCCAGTTGTTGTGGCCATCTGAGGAGTAAACCAGTGGATAGATGATTCTCTCTCTCTCTCTCTCTCTCTCTCTCTCTCTCTCTCTCTCCCCCTCTGCCTCTCTGTGACTCTGGCTTTCAAATAAATAAATCTTTAGAAAAGAAATCCTTTGTGTTTAGATCAGAATACACTGACCTTGGTTAATAAAAACGTCTGTCTTTGATCTCACCTAAGCCCATACCTGGTCATGTTAACACTAATAGACTCCATCGTTTGGAGAGCCCCAGTCTGGAATATGCTGCTTCCTTTCCTTTCCATCAAGGCAGATGAGCCGAGAAATGCATTTTTGAACAAACATGTATGTAAGATGGAAAAATAGAAAATACTATTTTTATTCCAATAACTGACTGGAAGTGAACTTACATCTCAGGCTTAGGGAAATGGGTCTTTGAAGAATCTGTACAGAAATGGGGATGGCAGCTGGGGGCTTCCGTGGCACATCAGACCTTTAATGCTAAGAACTTGGGAGCAGGAAAGATAACATTGTGATGCTGTGTGCCCAGCTGCCTCTGAAAGCCTCTTCTGCATAAATTTCTACACAACCAAAGTCCAAAGAGAAACGGTACAGAGCGTTACAAAGACACATTCTCAGAAAAGGAATTGGAATTCATATCCCACGCTTATTATCCAACTGCTCATTTCTGCGGGGCTATAAAACTTCAAAGGGAAGAGTGACCGAGCGACATCTTTAAAGAGGAAATTGGGATGATAATGAGGACATTTAAAATCTCCCACTCTGTCCTTGTTTCAACCAGCAGTTCAATTAAGATTTATTGAATACTTACTGTAAGAAGCACAGAACTAAAACTCCTCTGAAGGAAAAGAGAAGGTGAGCCCAGCCAAGCTCAGATCTGCTGCCAAGAATTTATTCTAAACATCGTCCTGTATAAAAGATTGTATCTGTTGGGCTTATCAGTGTATCCCTGGCACCTCAAGCCCACAACTAATCTGAATTAGTCGGAATGCTAAAATATATTCATTTGATGGCCACATCTATAGATGGATTCAGGTCAAACGTGTTGCCCACTTTATAAAGAAGTTGCAGTTGGCCTACCAACGCAGACAAGAGCCAACGAGTTACCCTCTCTTTCTGCAGTACTGAGAACCTGCAATGTTCAGGACACGGTGCCAGCCATCATGCTCCCTGCAGCACTATTCACAATAGCCAAGACATGGACTCACCCTAAATGTCCATCACTGGATAAGGGAAAGGGGGTGCATACACACAATGGAATGCTACTCACCCTAGATGACCATCAACAGATCACTGGATAAGGGAGAGCGGGTGCATACACACAATGGAATAGTACCAAAACATAACAGGGATGACAGTCCAGTGTTGTGCTGCAGTGGCTTGCAATGCCAGCCTCTCATATTAATAAGTTAGAGGTTCTGACTGCTCTGTGTCCCATCCACCTCTGGGCTGATGTGCAGATGATGGCCCCGGTGCTTGGGCCCCTGCCACCCAAGTGGGAGAACTAGATAGAGTTCCAGCTCCTGGATGCAGCCTGTATCAGCCGTGGCATCGCAGCCATTTGGGGAGTAAACCAGCAGATGATATCACTCTGTATAGGTGTGTGTGTGTGCACATGGGTGTGTGTGTCACCATCTCTCTACTACTCTGCCTTTCAAATAAATTAATGTTTTTAAAAGGATGCGTGCTGGCACTGTGGCTCATTTGGTTAATCCTCCACCTGCAGCACCGGCATCCCATATGGGCACCAGGTTCTAGTCCTGGTTGCTCCTCTTCCAGTCCAGCTCTTTGCTGTGGCCCGGGAGGGCAGTGGAGGGTGGCCCAGGTGCTTGGGGCCCTGCACCTGCATGGGAGACCAGGAAATAGCTCCTGGCTCCTGGCTTCGGATTGGTGTAGTTCTGGCCATAGCAGCCATTTGGGGAGTGAACCAATAGAAGGAAGACCTTTCTCTCTGTCTCTCTCTCTCACTGTCTATAACTCTACCTGTCAAATAAATTAAAAATAAAAAAATAAATAAAATAAAAAGGATGGAACGCTGGGCCAGTGCTGTGGAATAAGAGGTTAAGTTTCCACCTGCAACGCCAGTTTAAGTTCTGGCTGCTTCACTTCCTGTCCAGCTCTCTTCTAGTGGCCTGGGAAAGCAGTGGAATATGGCCCAAGTGGTTGGGCCCCTGTACTCATGTGGGAAACCCAGAAGAAGCTCCTGGCTTCGGATCAACCCAGCTCTGGCCGTTGTGGCCATTTGAGGAGTGAACCAGCAGATGGAAGATTCTCTCTCTCTCTCTTTCTCTGTAACTCTGCCTCTCAAATAAATAAATCTTAGAAAAAATAAATAGGGGCCAGAGCTATGGCATAGAGGGTAGAGCCACTGCCTTCAGTGCCAGCATCCCATATGGGTGCCTGTTCGAGTCACGGCTGCTCCTCTTCCAATCCAGCTCTCTGCTGTGGCCTGGGAAAGCAGCAGAAGATGGCCCAAGTCCTTGGACCCCTGCACCTGTGTGGGAGACCCGAAGAAGCTCCTGGCTTCAGATTGGTGCAGCTCCGGCTGTTGCGGCGGCCGTCTGGGGAGTGAACCATTGGATGGAAGATCTCTCTCTCTCTCTCTCTCTCTCTCTCTCCCTCCCTCCCCCCCTCCCTCCCCCCTCTCTGCCTCTCCTGCTCTCTGAGTGTAACTCTGACGTTCAAATAAATAAATAAATCTTTTTTTAAAAAATGAAAGCATGAAATGCTATCATTTGCAGCAACATGAGTGAACTTGGAGGACATTGTATCACATGAAATAAATCAGGCATAGAGATACCACGTGATGATGTTACAAAGACCACAGAAACCAGACGGCCCTGGAGACCTCAGGAGGAAAGGCACAGTGTTGGGCTTGGCGAGACCGGTGTCTCACGAGTAAAGCCTGATCCTTTGTCTTTCCCTACTTTTTTTTTTTTTTTTTTTTGACAGGCAGAGTGGACAGTGAGAGAGAGAGAGAGAGAAAGGTCTTCCTTTTTGCCGTTGGTTCACCCTCCAATGGCCGCTGCGGCCAGCGTGCTGCGGCCGGCGCACCGCGCTGATCCGATGGCAGGAGCCAGGAGCCAGGTGCTTTTCCTGGTCTCCCATGGGGTGCAGGGCCCAAGCACCTGGGCCATCCTCCACTGCACTCCCGGGCCACAGCAGAGAGCTGGCCTGGAAGAGGGGCAACCGGGACAGAATCCGGTGCCCTGACCGGGACTAGAACCCGGTGTGCCGGCGCCGCTAGGCGGAGGATTAGCCTAGTGAGCCGCGGCGCCGGCCTTGTCTTTCCCTACTTTTATAGCCTAAATTTAGCAAGGCAGTAAAGAGTTAATTTGAGAGCACACTGCTATCTTAGGTCCTTGGGGATTAACAAATCACAACTGCAAGGAAAGACAGTTTTAAGATATAAGAATTAGGGGCCTAAGCTGTGGGACAGTACCAGTACGTTAAAGCCCCACTCCCTCTCTCTCTCTGTTTCTCCCTCTCTCTGTAACTCTTTCGAATAAATAAAATAAATCTTAAAAAAAGTTGGGGGGGGGCAGGAGGGTGAGCATGGAGGAAAGAACCACTGTATTCCTGAAGTTGTATCTATGAAAAAATGCATTCATTAAATAAAAACTTTTTTAAAAAAAAAGATACAGGAATTATAACTTAAAGGCAATTTCGGAAGGCACACAGCTATCTTATCTTAGGTATGGGACTAGGCCTTTATGGCAGGTGGGGAAACTTGGTTTTTTGTAGACCCACCTGGCCCTTTGATAACAAGTGGGAGAGCGTCTGTGACAATGGGGATGGGACAGAAATGGAGAAGCTGAGAATGGAACCCCAGGCCCATAGGGAATGCTGGGCATTGCAATTGACAGCTCAACCCGCTATGCTACAGCGCTGGCCCCTGCGTCTCCTGTGTCTTCTTCCCTCTCCTCCCTCCTCTGGGAAATTGTGGGTAGGGGATTTCTGGATGTAAGTTCCTGCAAATCCTCCCAGGATGCCATCAGTATTACGAGTGAAAAGACGACCTCTGACCTCGGTTCTTTGTTTTGCATGCAAGAATTTCCACGCAGACAAGGCAGAGAGAAAAGCAGGATTTATTTAAGTTAGAAAGTGGCCTGCAGGGGGCTCCAAGAGAGACAGACGCCCTGAACTGTGAGGGTCTGAGTCTTTTAAGCACACTTTTTGGGGAAGCAAACAAGCAAACAGAACAGCAGCTAACAATGAGAAGGCGGCGACACAACCCACCAAAAGTCTGAGTTTGCAATCTTGCCTGTCCTGTCGAGCTTGCTCAAGATAAGACAAAAATTCATCAGAAGGGTGGACTCTCCTCTTCCTTGCTGTTCTCATGATAAAACTGGAAGCTCCTTAGGAGTGGGGTAGGTACTTTTGTTTTGCTAAAGGCAGCTTAGGGGGACAAACAGTGGGATTTGGCACTTTGATCTTGCTAAAGACTTGGAGGGGGAGCAAGCATCTTGCACTCTCTTAGAGGGACTCCCATTTCCTCATTGTTCACAGGGACTAGCCTAACTGCCTGCTGACACGTCTGACTCCTCACATCAGCGCAGTGTTATGGCAGGGGGATTCCCTTGGGGACCCCCCCTCAGGAGAGCTGAAACCCCTCACAGGGAGAGAGAACAAGGGCAGTGGCTTCAGGTATAACTGCAAGACTGCATTCAGGGCTTCTGTCCTTGCTCCATTGCACAAAAATTCATTTTCTTTAAAAATTCTCATTTTCTGGGGCCAGCATAGCAGGTAAAGCCACCACCTGTGACACCGGCATCCCATTTGGGCGCTGGTTGGAGTCCCAGCTCTTCCATTTGTGATCCAGCTCCCTGCTAATGGCTTGGGAAAAGCAGCAGAAGATGGGCCCCTGCCACTCACATGGGAAACCTGGATGAAGCTTCTGGCTTCAGCTTCGGCCTGGCACAACCCTGATCATTGTAGCCGTGAAACCAGCGGATAGATCTCTCTCTCTCTCTCTCTCTCTCTCTCTCTCTCTCTCTCTCTCTCTCTGTAACTCTGACTTTCAAATAAATAAATAAATAAATCTTTTCCTTAAAAAAGTTTTATTTTCTTTGGCCCCCCTTACACACATAAATTTTTGTCTACCTAGCTACCTTAATGGGACTTTGTTGGTCTTAGCACTGCAAATCCTGCATTCTGGACCCTTCTCTTTTATGCCCACCCCCTGACCCAGGCTACCCTGGACATCTGGTCACCCTCCAGGAGCGTGTCCAGTGCTGCTTGCCTGCTAGTCCCCAGACATTGCTCCCTCACTCAGACATCCCACCCTCTGTGAGCAGGAGCCTGATAGGTCAGAATCACTGGGCTGTGACTTCTGGGAGACAGATGGCAACAGTCGAGGTCTAAGAAATACTTCTTCTAAAAAATAAATAACACTTTCTCTGGATGTAACTGTTAGGAAGATAGAAATGAGCCTACCTGTGTGTGGTAGGGGCCTAAGGAAAACAAAGCACCTGTGCAGAGGAATGCAGTAGCCTCAGAAGCTGGGTAGCAGCCCAGATTTTTACACTACAAAGTCCTGCCCTACCCCTGTAACTTGATAGGTGGTCCCCGCCTTTCCCACACCTGCAGGCCTACTCCCCCCACCCAAGGAGTACCCTCTCTGCGGGGGGGGGGGGGGGGAGGGGGAGGACTACCCAGCTTGATAACACTGCGGAGTGAAACCCTGGGAGGAATTTCACACCCAGCAAATCCTTTTTCCCAAGAGAAGAGAATGAAAGGAAGGGAGAAAGGGCCAGAGGAGCTGGACTGGGTTCCTTTGCAAGCCCTGTGTGAATGCAGACTGGGCTCTCAGCTCTCTGTTCTTTGCTGAGATGTCGCCTGGCATCTCAGTTGTATTCTCTTCATCAAACTTTGTAACCTCACTTACCCCTATGTGAATGACTGGGCACTCTCAGATCCACCTGGAGGGATGCCCGTCCATGCTGACAGAGGCTCTATCCCTTTAAAACTTGCTAGCCTGCCCACCTCTACTCTCTGTCTCACGTTTGAAATTCTCTTTTTACAGGAAGACAAGAACCTCTGTCTAGCCATATCCTATAACACAACCAGCTTATTAAAGTCTCCAGGATTCTTTCCTTCTTGTTAACGATGATCTTTGCTTGATGGTTGATGTTATTTGAGCTGCTCATAACCAAGACTCTGAGAGTCAAAAATGAAGCACAGCAGAACTCTAACCCCTTGTCCAACAGAGCATCTATGCTGTCATTAAGATTGCTGTAGGCCGGCGCCGCAGCTCAACAGGCTAATCTTCCACCTGCGGCACCAGCACACCGGGTTCTAGTCCCGGTTGGGGCGCCGGATTCTGTTCCAGTTGCCCCTCTTCCAGTCCAGCTCTCTGCTGTGGCCTGGGAAGGCAGTGGAGGATGGCCCAAGTGCTTGGCCCTGCACCCACATGGGAGACCAGGAAAAGCACCTGGCTCCTGGCTTTGGATCAGCACGGTGCACCGGACAGCGCGCCAGCCATGGCGGCCATTGGAGGGTGAACCAAAGGCAAAATGAAGACCTGTCTCTCTCTCTCTCTCTCTCTCTTACTGTCCACTCTGCCTGTCAAAAAAAAAAAAAAAAAAAAAAAAAAAAGATTGTTGTAGATGGGGCTGGTGTTTTGGCGGCTAGCATTTGGCATAAGGTTAAGCCACCGCCTGCAGTGTTGGCATCCCATATGTGCACTGGTTAGAGTCTCAGCTGCTCCACTTCCAATCCAGCTCCCTTCTAATGGCCTGCAAAAGCAGCAGAGGATGAGCCAAGTGCTTGGGCCCCCGCACTCATGTGGGAGACCCAGAAGAAGCTCCTGGCTTGTGGCTTCCACCTGGCTCAGTCCTGGCTGTTGTGGCCATTTGGGGAGTGAAACAGCAGTTGGAAGATCTGTTTCTCCCTCTCTCTGTATCTCTGCCTTTCAAATAAATAAAACAAATCTTTAATATTTATTTATCTTGCTGTAGACACAGAAGCTTCCAAGCACTTAGGAAGACTGGCTTCAGCTGCTGTTGCCCGGTTCTCGGTTCTCGGCTCACACTTTACAACTCTTTGCTGGAGCTGCCTGGGCTTCATGTGGAAAGCTGTGTCAGGATGACCGGTTTTCTCTGTGTTTTTTTTTTTTTTTTTCAAAATTTAACTTTTGTACATTCCCCGGAATCTGAAAGAAAAGTAATTACAATAATCATCTGAGAATTATAGCACAAGCAAAAAAAAAAAAATGCTTAACATCACACAGGATGAATCTAGGAAGTTCTGCTTTGCAGCAAAATGTTTTATGGGAGTGGCGATGGTTGACTGTCAATGAACCATGTTACCCAGGGCCAGAAGAAATGTTGGAAGTAAGACTGGACTAAATGTTCGGATAACTGCTTTGGAATACTGTTATTGGAAGCGGAATAGATAAGGAAACGGTGGTATTTAGGAATTTTATTTCAAGCATCACTCAGTTGAGCAAACTCCAAAGGTGTATTTTGTTTAATATGTGTTTACAATATTTATTATTTATTTATTTATTTATTTTTGAAAGGCAGAGAGACAGAAATCCATCTGCTGGTTCACTTCCCAAATACCCACCAGAACCTGGGCTTGGCAAAGCTGAAGTCAAGGGCTTGGCACTCCACTCAGGTCTCCCCTGGGGTTGACAGGGACCCAACTACTTGAGCCATCATCGCTCCTCCCAGGCTGTGCATTAGCAGGAAGCTGGAATGGAGAGCAGAGATGGGACAGGAACCCAGGCCCTCTGGTACAGTTTGTAGGCATTCCAAGTGGCTGCTTAACTCCTGCACCAAACGCCTGCCCTAAGAATGTGCTTTAGAAAGGGGCTGGCACTGCGACTTAGCAGGTAAAGCTGCCGCCTGCGGTGCTGGCATCTCATATGGGCGACAGTTCATGTCCCCACTGCTCCACTTCAGATCCAGCTCTCTGCTGTGGCCTGGGAAAGCAGTAGAGGATGGTCCAAGTCCTTGGGCCCCTGCACCCACACAGGAGACCTGGAAGAAGCTCCTGGCTCCTGGTTTCTGATCGGCTCAGTTCTGGTCATTGCAGCCATCTGGGGAGTGAACCAGCAGATGGAAGACCTCTTTCTCTCTCTCTCTCTCTCTCTCTCTCTCTCTCTCTCTCTGCCTCTGTCTCTCTGTAACTCTGCCTTTCAAATAAGTAAATAAATTTTTTAAAGGAATGTGTTTTAGAGGGAAGTCAATATAAATGGTGCTAACTTGCTTTTAGTCATCTCAGTGATAGGAACCTAACAGATCCCTCCCAGTGTTAGCATTTTGCAATCTGAGTCAGATGACCTAATTACCAAGTATGTGTCCATCATCTACTGTGCTCCAGGGGAAGGAATTCTTGGTCAGGAAAGAAAGCGGATGTTGATGAGGCACTGTTTGTGAGCCAGGCCCAGAAGGGGCCTACATCACTTTCACCCATGTTTCAGGGCCCAGATCCTGCCGCATGGACCATTTAATTGCAAGGAAGCCTGGGACAGTTGTTCTATGTGTGTGTGCAGATGGAAGGGAAGTGCTTTGATGAATTCTAATTCAACCCATATCCAGCAGAGCACCTGGCACCTGCTCACTAGTCCACACGTGTTCATCGAATGCTTGTCTGATCTGAAGCCCCAGGGGACAGCCAACGTCTTCCCACTACGCTGTGCTGGGTGCTCCTCCACTGACCTACGTGGGTAACACCATGTGTTTGAACAGTCAGAGGAGAAGGGAGCTTCATAACAAGCTTGTCAATCCTGCAAAGCCATGTAGAGAACACTGCAAGCTATGCTTAGGTCCGAATCCTATGGTGAAGGGAAAACGCAGAAGTTAGACCACGAAGCAATTGGAACCCAGTGAGGTTCATGCGTAAGGAAGAGGGAAGGTGGAGAGAGGAGGCAAGGGTACATGAGGAAGCCGAGCGGGCGAGAAGCATAGTCACTGTAGACCTTTCTGTGTTGAGACATTACCTTGGATTCCCACTTGTATTTTAAAACAGGAGTTGCTTTAGACTTGGATCCACAGCGTGAGTGAGGGGGATAGGGCGTTAGCTGTTGGCAGGCAGAGCAGGGGAAGGCAGTGTTGTGTGGTCATGTCCCATATGAGTGTCGGCTGTTGATCAGAACTTGGCTGTACGTGCAGGTGTTGTGGTGCAGCAGGGTCAGCTGCCACTTGGAGCACCCATATTCCATATCAGAGTGCCGGGGATGGAGTCCAGCCTCCACCTCCAATCCAGCTTCCTGCTCTTGCAAACAATGGGAGGCTGTAAGGCCACCACAAAGCACACCAAGCACCAGTGTAAGGGATAGGGTTTATTGTTGGGTGAGGGAAGCCCCACCAGCAGGGTGGTGGTGGTGAGAGAGTAAGAGAGAGTAGGAGAGTGTAAGAGAGAGAGAGAGAGAGAGAGCACCTGTACAGGAACAGCTCCTATTAAACCCTTGCAGAGGGGGCAGGGAAGTAGGACCAGGGAATCCCATTAGGGTGGGGGTGGAGTTGACACCTGTGATTGGGTCGTGTGGTCACCTGGCTTCCAGCAATGGCGGCAGGGTGGCTAGAGCCTAGGATGGTGTCCGGGGCGTAGATCACGCCACAGATAAGACAGCGCCATTTTACTAACAGAGGCAATAGTGATGGCTCAGGTAACTGAGTTCCTGCCACCTACGTGAGAGATCAGAGTTAAGTTCCTGGTTCCCAGTTTTGGCTTTGCCCAAGCTGGCCACACGTGGGTAGTGAATCAACAGATGGGCGTTCTCTCAGTCTCTCATCTCTCTGTGTCCATCTCCACTTCTCAGGTAAATAGTTACTTTATTTTATTTTGAGATTTATTTATTTGAAAGGCAGAGTTAGAGTGAGAGAGGGAGAGACTCAGAGAGAGAGATCATCCAGGATAATTCAGGAGCCGGAAGTTCCATCTGGGTCTCCCACGTGGGTGGCAGGGGCCCAGGTATGTGGGCCACCTTCCACTGCCTTCCCAGGCGCATGAGCAGGGAGCTAGATCAGAAGCAGAGCAGCCAGGACTTGAACCAGTGTGCATACAGGATGCCAATGCCACAGGCAGCGGCTTAAGGCTTAACCCATTGTGCCATAGTGCCAGCCCCAGACACATTAATTTAAAACTATGTGGTTATACATGCTTGGCTATATTTCTGAAGGGAAGCAAGTTTCTCCTGGTAAAGTCACTGTGGATTCTCTCCCTTTCTGTGCTGGGTTCATCCGAAGGAAGTCAGGATGCTCCGCCCACACTTCAGGACTGGAAAATTGTGCTCCAACTCCTGGAAGGCAACCCGGACGGAGCCCCCAGGGGAAGCAGTGTCCTTGTTAGGTCCAGCTGCTCTTCGGAACTCCTGGGAAAATCTCGCACCAGGCAGGTGCTGTTCTGGCGTCATGGGTTAGGGAGAGCCCACGCAGCTGCAGAGCAACACATCCTCTTGGTGTAGCCCTGCCTGGAAGTGCGTAAGAGGAAACACCCTGTCCTCATCCCATCAATCTGGCCACTTTCTCCAAGAACTCCTCCGAGAGATGGGAGTCTTAAGTCTTAAGATAAGACAGAGCATGGTAAAGTTGGCCATGGCAAGGAGCTGGAACGCTACCATCCCCCCGGAAGTGCCCCAGAGGGAAAGCGAAGCGCTCCCCAGGTTCCTAAGAGACCACTAGCTGCCTTCTTTTGTTCTGCCTTGACAACTACCCAAAGGCCAACAGTGAACACCAAGGCCTGTTCGCTGGGGACACTGCAAAAACACTGGGTGGGGTGTGCTCTAAAAGCCCAAGATGAACCGCCCTGCAAGCAGAGAGCAGCTAAGCTAAAGGGGATTGGGAAACGGGAAACGGGTACTGCCACACGCCGTGCCAAGGGCACAAACGCAACTAAAGAGAGAGGCCCTCCAAGGATGAACCAGAAGGCGAGGAGGATGGCCCAAGTGCTTGGCCCCTGCACCCGCATGGGAGTCTGGAAGAAGCTCCTGGCTCCTGGCTGCCAATCCGCCTAGCCCAGGCTGTTGCGGCCATTTGGAGAGTGAACCAGCGGATGGAAGCTCTCTCTCTGCCTCTGGCTCTCTGTAACTGACTTTCAAATAAATAAATCTTTAAAAAAAAAAAAAAAAAAAAAGGCTTGCCCTGGTTCCATGGCCTTGTTAGGTGGGTTCCAGCCTTCTCCTGGGGGCAGCTGAGTGGAGACCCTTCTCTGCCCGCTCCTGGGAGGCATTTTGGAATTCCACCACCCCCAGAAAGCCCTCCAGCCTCCAATATCCCAGAAGAGGGAGTGGGGAGGAGAACCGGGGGGCCTTGCCCGTACCCATAAGAACTGCAGGCTGAATGCAGGCTGTGCCCTCAGTTCTTCCCTGAGGTGCCCGCCAGCTCAGTCAGCTGCTCACTGCCACTCTCTGTCTTGGGTTGGAAATTCTTTTTTTTTTTTTTTTTTTTTTTTTACAGGCAGAGCGGACAGTGAGAGAGAGACATAGAGAAAGGTCTTCCTTTGCCGTTGGTTCACCCTCCAATGGCCACCCCGGCCGGTGCACCGCGCTGATCCGAAGACAGGAGCCAGGTGCTTCTCCTGGTCTCCCATGGGTGCAGGGCCCAAGCACTTGGGCCATCCTCCACTGCACTCCCTGGCCACAGCAGAGAGCTGGCCTGGAAGAGGGGCAACCAGGACAGAATCCGGTGCCCCAACCGGGACTAGAACCTGGTGTGCCGGCGCCGCAAGGTGGAGGATTAGCCTAGTGAGCCGCGGCGCCGGGCCGAGAAATTCTTTTCTTGAAGAACCTCAGATCTGGAACCCAGTGACACATGCGTGGGGAGGCGTGTGTGCTCAGGTCATGGTTTCGCTAAAATATGAAGTCATACAGCTCAATATCCGCTTCAGTATAAAAGCTACAGATTTTTGCACATCTGGTAAGATTCTTGGTAGAGAAGAAAAAATATTTAATGCAGGTTTTAGCTTTCTGATTGGCTTTTTTCTCATGTTGAATGTTCCTAAATATTTAATTCTCTAATTTCTTGATGTGTTGTGGCAGCACAGCAAACTCAGGAATTAATAGTAAGTTCGGGGATTTTTTTTTAAACACTGCAATCTGTTTTTTTTAATTGTACTAAAATTGTGCATATTATTTTTTCATCTACATAGCTATTTGAGGTTTTCTGCATGGGGAAGTCCTGTCTTCTCCCCAATTTATTTATTTATTCAGGCATCTGTTTATATCAGTATGGAGTCCCGGATGTTAGCCCAGCCAATTTTTAAAAGTGCAAATTCCACTCCCCCCTTGGGAAAAACAGGGAAGGCTGCCAAGCATTCCCAGAAACAAAGAGCCCTTCGGCTGCTTCAAGCACCTCTGAGCCATGTGCTAAATCCTCAGTGTGGCAGGGGACTTGGCTAGGTAACAGGATTGCTTCCCATAATCTGAAAAGGTTGACTAGGTTGCAATGACTTGCAGGAGGGCTGGCATTGTAGGGCAGCCATCACCTCTGCAGCCCATATAAGCACTGGTTCCAATCCAGCTCCCTGCTAATGCGTCTGGGAAAGCAGTGGACAATGCTTGGGAGTGGAAGTGGAAGTGCTTGAGCCCCTGCACCTACATGGGAGACCTGGATGGAATTCTAAGCTTCTGGCTTCCGCCTGGCCCAGGCCCGGCTGTTGCTGCCATTTGGGGGAGTGAACCAGCAGGTAGATAAACTTTCTCTCTCTGTGTCACTCTGCCTTTCAAACAAACAAACAAATAAATAAATCTTTTAAGAACATTAAAAAATAAAATACCCTGTTGAAAATGTCCCTGGGATTCACTTAATCTGATAGGATCCCTCATTTCAAGAAGGAAACGAAATTTAAATCCATTCTTTGTTTCTGGTTTTTGTTAAAGCCACAGCAAAATGTAAAGGAGCCAATGCCAAAAGAAGCCAGCAACCTCCCTTAAAGCGTAGGAACAAAAACAAACCACAAAAGCAACCACCATGCCCCTGCAGAGCTGGTCCCAGAGAAGGAGCCGGCCATGGCCTTGGCACATCCCGGCTTTTCTGGGGCCCTCAGAATACCGAGGCCCCTGCACCCAGTTTAAGAGCAGAGCCTGTGAGACCGCCCAGTGGGCCTGGGGGTCTGTGGGCCCCTCTTCACAAGCAGGCTGCCAGCTGTGGCTGGAAAGCGTGTTTCCGGTCCAGCCAACATCTCCCCCGCTATAGCTTCTTGTGCTGCATGTGTGACCTTGTGGTTCTAAATCGCATCTTTAAGTTAGCTGCAATCCTCCACCCATAGCTAGCAGAGGAGGGGGCTCAGCCCCTAAGGAGAATTGGGCTGTCTCCAGGAGACCCCCACTATGAGCCCCAAGCCAATCAACAAACCGTATGTGAAAACCCTGTCCAATGGGCACCCCCATAGCATGACCCAATGAACAGAGGGTAATGCCTTAAAAACTCGGGGCACTTCCTCAAAGCCAGTGTCCCTTTTGGGCACTCCGCCTGGTCTCCTCTCGGACCAGAGGCTTTTCTGTCACCTGCCAATCAAATAAAAGTTCCTGCTGCTTCACAAATTGTTTCCTAGCTTTTCATTTCTATACTGAGCTGAGGGAAAGAACCCACAAAACTCCTCCAGCAACCACCCTCCCCCTCGAGACTGGTAACAGCCTGATCAAGTCCCATTCAGCCTCCTAAGGAAGCTCTGGTTGTCAAGGTGATCCTGTTAGGGGAAAGTATCTTCATTTGTATTCCAAATGCTTGTCCCCACAGAGAAGAAATCACAGCAGAGGCAAAAGTTGGGGGCACAGGGGCGAGTGCACATGCATTCACGCGTGCGGGTGAGCATCCCCACACGGAGAGATACCGTCTTGTGTGGGCCAGAGAGTGGGAGAGGGCAGAGTGGGAGGAGGCCAAGGAAGGACCAACAAGGGCCAGAAGCCAAAAAGCAAAGGGAGACTGTTACTCCCTCATGTAGCAGTCGCCTGCCCTCATTACATACACAAACTGGGTGGGGTTTGGGCAGGGCTTTGTGCGTGTGAGGCTTTCTGGGAGTTTTATGGTGCTGCCACGTGGACTTTAACTTCCACATGGCCAGTACGGCATCTTCTTCTACCTGGTGGAGGAGAAGCAGGTGCATCATGGGAAAGTGGGCATACCAGATTGACAGGGCTAGAAGCACAAATTGTGGAAAATCTCCCATCTCAACTATTCCTACCTCATCTTCCTGCCTATTTCCCCCATATCAGTCCCAGCAGGCAACACCTGAAATTCAGACAAACAAGGCAACATCCCCACCTCCACCCCTGCCTTGGTGAACAGTTAATAGGCATTTCCTGGCTTCCTAAGGTCTCCAGGCTCCATCCTTTCCAACCCCCATCTCCAACACCTCAGCATTGTTCTCGCCCCTCCAGGAGCTCCACTTTGCAAAGCTCCCCTCCAAAATCTGTCTTCCTTACCAGTGTGGAAGGTGATGCTATGTGGAAACAAAGACCGAGCTCTGTCATGAATCTCCTGTGTGATTTTGAGCAAGTTGCTCCCCCTCTCTGGGCCTCAGTTTCTCAAGTGTAAAATGGGGGCAACAGTGTTAGGTAGGAATTTAGAAATTAGCTCGTGTGTGTGAGAAAGGCCTAAGGAAAACAAAGCATCTGCAGGAGGTAGGAAGCAGACCTTGGAAGGAGCCCAGGATTTTACACTACGTCCTGCCCTTGTCCATACTTTACAGGTGCTCTCAGCCTTCCTCCCAAGGAAGAACCCAATTCACACTCCTGGAGGAGGAGGGAGAGGGAAAGGAGGGATGGTGGGGAAGAATTGGACCTCCAATCCCTTATAAGCCCCAGTCTCAATACAGATTGGATCTCAGCTCTCAGCTCTCTCCTGAGATGCCTGCCTTTCCTGCCACGTGTGTTCTCCCCCTTAAGCCATGTGACCTTGCCTCCCCTGGTCTGAATGACTGCGCACTTTCTCTCTCGGATCCTGTCCCAACTATTCTGACAGATGCTCTACCATATTACACCTCACCACCTTGCTTACTGCTGTTCTCTGTCTCACATTTGAATTCTTTCTTGCGCAGACAAGAACCTATCCCACTCACCTCTGCTAACAAACATATTGGTTCAAGGTGGCTCCAAACACATTCCAGCTCTGAAACTTTGTGACCTTGTGACATCCATAAGGGCTGGAGCAACGCTATTTGCCAGTACTGTGCAAGTGTAATGCTGCCTAAGACTATAAGATATTCACAAATTAGTGTCCTATCTTTCCCTCAACTCCCTCCTCTGACCATTTTAAATGCTTTCTTTTTATTTGAGAAACAGAAAGGGAGAGAGGGGAAAAAATGCATGCGATGTGGTCTGAGAGAGAGGGAGAGAGACAGAGCTCTCTCATCTGTTGGTTTACTACCCAAATCCTTCAAATGCTTGCAATGGCTAGAACTGAGCCAGGCCAAAGTCAGCAGCCAGGCACCCAATCCAAGTCTCCCCTATGTGCATAGACCAAGTACTTGAGCCATCACCTGCTACCTTCTAGGGTGCCCTTGAGCAGGAAGGTGGAATCAGGGGCAGGACAGGAACTTGAGCCCAGGCACTCCAGTGTGGGATGTGGGCATCCAAAGCAGTGGCTTACCCACTAGGTCAAACGCCTGTCCTTGTCAACATTAAAAAAAAAAAAAAAAAGAATTTTTATTCATTTGAAATGTAGATTTACAGGAAGAAGAAGAGGAGGAGGAGGAGGAGGAGGTAAGGGAGAGATCTTCCATCTGCTGGGTCACCCCCCAAATGGCTGCAACAGCTGGATCTGGGCCAGGCAGAACCCAGAAGCCAAGAGCTCCACCCTGGTCTCCCACATGAGTGGCAGGGGCTCAAGCGCTTGGGCCGTCTGCTGCCTGCCCAGGAGCATTAGCAGGGAGCTGGATGGGAAGCATGGAGTAGTGGTGCTGTGGGAATCAAGAGTAGAAAGGGGAACAGAGCCTGGCATGGGTTCTTTAGTGACAATGAATTGAAGGAAGCTCACACAGATAAGGATAAGAGCAAGGGTTCATTCCAGGAAGAGACAGGTCACTTCTTCAAAGCGTAGAAGCCAAGGGTCAAAGCTCAGACTGAGGCTGAGACTCAAGGTAGATCACTGGGGCTGTGATTTTATAAGAGGTGGTCTTGGGGGAGGGGCGCTTAGTGCCCTATTGAAGTTACCAGGTGAGTGGCCCATCCGGCCACTGCCATCCCTCCATACAGCTTCCAAGTGAAGGGTTTTAAGCTTGCAATTTCTTTTTTCTCAGCTTCCCTAATTATCCCTTTTATGTCTCCCACCTCAAGGTCAAGGATAAGGGACTCAGAGACAGACTACAAAAGCATTTTTGGAATTTGCTTTTTTCAGCTTCTCCAGTTAACTCGTAGCTGTCTCCCGCTTCAGCTGAGACTTGAAGCAGCACTCTGATGACAAAGGTGGGTGTCCCACACAGTGTTCTGACGTGCTGCCCCCTACACCTGCCCCCAGCTGGCACTTTCAATGGTTGATAAAGTAAATTGTGTGTTTTCTTTTTAAGTATGCTTCTCAGTTTTGCCACCAAAAAAGTGTACTTTTTCGAAGTAAAAGTTTTTTTCCTTTCTTCTTTTTTTTTTTTTTTGAAGATTTATTTATGTGAAAGGCAGAGTTATAGAGAGGCAGAGACTGAGAGAGAGAGAGAGAGATCTTCCATCCACTGGTTCACTTCCCAAATGGCCACAATGGCTGGAGGTGGGCCGATGTGAAGCCATGAGCCGGGAGCTCCCACGTGGGTGCAGGGGCCCAAGGAGTTGGGCCATCATCTACTGCTTTCCCAGGCCATAGCAGAGAGCTGGATTGGAAGTGGAGCAGCCGGGACTAGAACTGGCACCCATATGGATGCTAGCACCACAGGCAGTGGCTTTATCCATTAAGCCATAGCACGGGCCTCCGAAGTTATATTGGTGGTTTTTAGCTTTTTCTGTGATTAATTTACTGAAGTTGTACAATATGAACTATTCAAAGGAGAGAAATAGGGTGAGAAAAGGTGTATGGGAAGCTTGAACTTTAAAAATAGGTATGTATTTATTTATTTAAAAGTCAGAGTTACAGAGAGAGAGAGCTCTTCCATCTGCTGTTTCAATCCCCAGATGGCCGCAATGGCCGGGTCTGGACCAAGAGCTTCATCCCATTCTCCCACATGAGTGCAGGGGTCCAAACACGTGGGCCACCTTTTACTGCTTTCCCAGGCACATTAGCAGGGAACTGGATCAGAAGTGGAGTAGCTGGGACTCGAACCAGTGCCCACATGGGATACCAGCATTGCAGGCAGCGGCTTTATCCACTACACCACACCACTGGACCAGGAACCTTAAACTTACTGCATCTGTAATGTTTTATTTCTTTAGAAAAAATATGAAGAACAAATGGTAAGCTCTTAGGATGTGCTGGGATCTGAGTGATGGAATAAAAAATGTTTGTTGTTACAGTCTGAATATTTTTTCAGGGGTACCACAGAACAGATTGTGCAATGAGCAGGTCAGCAATGCACACTGGCCCACACGCCTGGGATCATTCTTCCTGCTGGATTTGAACTTTCACCTCTGAGTTGACAGCCAGGCTGTGATCTCACCTGCGGATTCTGCCAGTGTCTGAGGTGTTGCCCTCTTAAGGAATTATTCGTGCACGCTTTTAAGTACTTTATTGCATTTTAGCCCTTTGTTAATTTATAACCATGGATGGAGAGTGGGAAATTAAAGTGCTGATATGAGTCATAATACTCGTAGGTCTCATAAACCTAACATGCTCCAGAAGATTCTTTGGGTATGCCAAGAGCTGTGGGGATCTCAATCAAAGATTCCCCAACACCTTGAGCTAGTTGGTTGGCTCACTTCTGAAGGAAATACATTGAAAAACTTGCAGTTATGGGTGCAAGTTTGAGTCCTGGCTGCTCTGCTTCTGATCTAACTCACTGTTAATGCTCCTGAGAAAGTAGCAGAAGATGGCCCAAGTTCTTGGGCTTCTGCACCCACATGGGAGACCTGGATGGAGTTCCTGGCTCCTGGCTCCTGGCTTTGGCTTGGCCCAGGCCCAGTGGTTGAGGCCATTTGGGAAGTGAACCAACAGATAAAATGCTCTTTCTCTCACTCTCTTTCTGTCTCCATATAGCTCTCTCTCTCTAACTCTGCATTTCAAATAAATAAATAAATCTTTAAGAAAAAAAGGAACTTGCAGAAAGTGACAGCAATATCATCAAAACATACATTTAAATGTTGGGGGCTATTTTTAAAGATTTATTTATTTATTTGAAAGTCAGAGTTACACATAAAGAGGAGGAGAAGCAGAGAAAGAGAGAGAGAGAGAGAGAGAGAATATCTTCCATCTACTGGTTCACTCTTCAATTGTCCACAACAGTCGGAGCTGCACCGATCCGAATCCAGGAGCCAGGAGCTTCTTCCAGGTCTCCCATGTGGGTACAGTGGCCCAAAGACTTGGGCCATCTTCTACTGCTTTCCCAGGCCATGGTGAAGAGCTGGATTGGAAGAGGAACAGCTGGGACTTGAACTGGCACCCATATGGGATGCCAGCACTATAGGCAGTTGCTTTACCTGCTTTGCCACTGCAACAGACCCTTAGAGAGCAATCTTTATTATGACTTGAGCATAAGGCTCAGTTGGATTCCTATCCAAAAGGACTGGGCCCTGAACAAATGGGCATTTTCTTACATACCTTTTAGTTTTTTTTTTTTTCTCCATTATACGGATACATATATTTTGACTGGCTATTCTAATGCTACGTAGGAATAGATGTAAGACTACTCATGTGTGCATAGTTACTGATAACGTTGAACTAGTTTCTCTTAACAGACCTAATATTTCTTCCCCACACATAGTGAGCTATATGCTGGCTGGCACTGGCCAGCACCATCGCACCGTGCTGACAAGCAGACGTTGAAACAGTTACAAGCAAGCAGATACGGCCCTTCTCTTCGTCTCTTTCCAGAAGGTCCCTATCACACTATGGTATAACATTTAAAGAGTCTCCTTTTTCATTCCCCCACCCCCACCCCAAGAGGCACAGGGACACAGAGAACTCCCCCGGACTGTTTCACCCTGCAGATACCCATAATGGTTGGAACCGAGCCAGGCAGAGGCTGGGAGGCGGGCACTCAGCCCAGGTCTCCCGCACAGGGTGGCAAGGGCTTTGGTTACTTGAGCTTCTGCCACTGCCTCCCAGGCTGAAGGAGGAGCCAGAGGCAGGGCTCCAACCCAGGCGCTCGGATGTGGGATGCAGTATGCTAACTGCTAGGACACATGCTCCCCTAGACACAGTCTTTGGCTCGTGGGACACAACACAGCAGATGATAGGCAGATATCTTAGTCACAGCTCCAGTGGAGGAGGCTGCTCAACAGGGCCCCAGCCCCAGTGGGGTTACACCCAGGACGGGGACTCCACAGCCAGCAACTGGAGGCGGGCAGGGTGTGGGGAGATGGGTTTCATGAGCTGCTGCTTCTTCTTCTTATTTATTTATTTACTTATTTATTTATTTAAGAGGCAGAGTTACAGAGAAAGCGAGGTCTCTCATCCCCTGGTTCACTCCCCAAGTGGCCACAACGGCTGGGGCTGGGCGGACCTGAAGCCAGGAGCCAGGAGCTTCTTCTGGGTCTCCCATATGGGTGCAGGGGCCCAAGCACTTGGGCCATCTTCCACTGCTTTCCCAAGTCATTAGCAGATGGCTCGATTGGTAGTGAAGCAGCCCAGAAAGGAACCAGTGCCCATATGGAATGCCAGCATTACAGGTAGAGCTTTTACCCACTGTGCCACAAATGCATGGGCTTCTTAGGGACTGGATATTTGTAGTACTTTTTTGGACCCCTGATTAAGGGACCAGCGCTGAGTGTTAGGCATCTGGGGCGTCTGGCTTTGGGTACGTGTGGTACTTGTAGTTCAGGCACATTAAAGTCCAATGAGGGGCCGGCGCTGCGGCTCAGTAGGCTAATCCTCTGCCTTGCGGCGCCGGCACACCGGGTTCTAGTCCCGGTCGGGGCGCCGGATTCTGTCCCAGTTGCCCCTCTTCCAGGCCAGCTCTCTGCTGTGGCCAGGGAGTGCAGTGGAGGATGGCCCAAGTGTTTGGGCCCTGCACCCCATGGGAGACCAGGAGAAGCACCTGGCTCCTGCCTTCGGATAAGCGCGGTGCACCGGTCGCAGCGCACCGGCTGCGGTGGCCATTGGAGGGTGAACCAACGGCGAAGGAAGACCTTTGTCTCTGTCTCTCTCTCTCTCACTGTCCACTCTGCCTGTCAAAAAAAAAAAAAAAGTCCAATGAGGGAAGCAGTCAGCTGGTGAAACTCAATGTTTGTAGCCTTGACTTCAAAACTGGGTCAAGATGGCAATTGCACACTATTTTATCACAGTGACCAATTGCCGATGTTACCTTCCCTCTGTTTCAGATGTACTTGATTGTGCTCCAAATTTTTAACCATTCATGAGCTGGGCCGAGCGCTGGATGGTCGCCGCTGTTGGTCAGCACTCTTTGTCGCTTTGCTGTCAGCCACACTGCCTACCGTGGGTGACTCAGCCGGCCCGTCGTCTTCTTTTACTTTGTGAGTTCTTGGAGGTGGGCATGATGCATTCTGCCCCACAACTGCCAGGCCAGAACCTGACCAGCCCCCAGAGGCGAGCTGTAATGAATGTGTGATTAATTCTGCGGGTCTCTGAGCTCGCATCCATCAGGGGGTTTGACTTGCCCTTGGCTGCCATTCAGGGACGGAGCCAGGCTGACCTTCATAGGCCTGACTCCCGAGACCACTGGCAGACTCCTGGATGAGTCACCGGGCACACACTCCTGTAGCACCAGCATCTATCACAGCCTCCAGGAAGCCGCCACTCCATATCTGACAGACAGCCAGGCAGCTCTCCCAGCGGGTTTTGTTTCATTTTGTGTTGAATTTCTAACAGAGATAGGAGGCCCATCTTTAGGGCCAGCTCCATGGGTGGGTGGCCTAGGCAGGAGTGGGTGCCCTGCCCTTGGTTTAATATTCTGTTGCTGCTGTCTTCATAGTTTTTTTCTCCCTAAATATTTATTTTGTAAAAAGATTTATTTATTTATTTATTTGAAAGTCAGAGTTACACACAGAGAGAAGGAGAGGCAGAGAGAGAGAGAGAGAGGTCTTCCATCTGTTGGTTCACTCCCCAACTGTCCACAAGTGCCAGTTGGAGCTGTGCCGATCCCAAGGCAGGAGCCAGGAGCTTCCTCCAGGTCTCCCATGTGGGAGCAGGGGCCCAAGGACTTGGGCCATCTTCTACTGTTTTCCCAGGCCATAGCAGAGAGCTGGGTTGGAAGTGGAGCAGTCAGGACTCAAACTGGTGCCTATGTGGGATGCCCGGGATGCCGGCACTGCAGGCAGAGGCTTTACCTGCTACACCACAGCATTGGCCCCTTCCCTAAAGATTTATTTATTTATTTAAATGAGTTACAGAGAGACAGGGAGAGACAGATCTTCCATCTGCTAGTTCACTTCCCAGATGGTCATGATAGTCAGGGCTGGGTAAGGCAGAAGTCAGAGGCTTCTTCCGGGTCTCCCACATGGGTGCAGGGACCCAAGCACTTGGGCCATCCTCTGCTGCTTTCCCAGGCACATTAGCAGGGAGCTGGATTGGAAGCGGAGCAACTAGGACCCGAACCGGTGCCCATATGGGATGCTGGCATTGCAGGTAGCAGCTTTACCCGCCATGCCACAGAGCCAGCCCCCATCTTCATAGCTTTAAGCAAGAGGCTCCACTGGTGTATTTTGCACTGGTCCCCACAAATGACATAGCTGGTCCTGCCTGTGACGTTTGTTACGCAACCTTGAGTTGTTCTGCACTTGCCTGTTTTCTTCAGGAAACAGATTCCTAATGTCTTGGTATGGCTTGGCATGAAAAGCTTCTCATCTTCTCTTACCCCTCACCCATCCCGACACCCCGAAAACTGCCTTACCTTCCTTTCGCTCAACTTTGGCCCCCTCCCCTGAAAATATTCATACAACTTGCAGGTTCTGAACTTGGAGGCCTGCCTGCTGCTTCCTGCTTCCATCGTGCCCTGGGGTGAACTTCTGTCTCACTTTCCCTAGCCAACTCCGACTTAACCTGCAAGCCTGCACTTAGATGTCACTACCTCTGGGAAGCCCTACCCGATTTTCCCAGGGCGGAGACACAGGCTGTCACTGTACCTGCACTGAACATATCCAGGCTCTTAGCTTACTGCTATGCTATTGTCTGTTTCTCGGTCTTCACGCTGAGCTCCAAGAAGTTGCTCAGGAAGGGTTTTTTTTTTTTCTTTTTTCTTTCTTTCTTTCTTTCTTTTTTTTTTTTTTTTTTTTTTGACAGGCAGAGTTAGACAGTGAGAGAGAGACAGAGAGAAAGGTCTTCCTTTCCATTGGTTCACTCCCCTAAATGGCCGCTACAGACGGCGCGCTATGGCCAGAGCTGTGCCGATCCGAAGGCAGGAGCCAGGTGCTTCCTCCTGGTCTCCCATGTAGGTGCAGGGCCCAAGCACTTGGGCCATCCTCCACAGCAGAGAGCTGGAATGGAAGAGGAGCAACCGGGACAGAATCCTGTCCTCCAACCGGGACTAGAACCCGGGGTGCCGGCGCCGCAGGCGGAGGATTAGCCAAGTGAGCCTCAGCGCCAGCCCAGTAAGTTCTTATCCACTGGGTGATGGGTGAAGGAAAGAATGGGTCGGTGGCTTACCAGGAGATTGTCTGGGGGGCCTCTCCAGCTCTTTTGTCTCATCTGGGAATGAGCAGTACATTCCTCGTTGCAGAGGGCATTTGGCTGCACCCTGCGCGTAGGCACGTGATCTTCTTTTCCAACACGTCTAGGGAAGACACGGCCTTCCATTTTTCTTTCCTGGAAAACTTGCGCTCTGAACTTCTCAGCATTTGGAGGGGCCCTGCAATCTCTCCTTGCCCACATCAAAGGCCCAGACCTTCCCTAGCTCAAGGATGCTCTCATTCTTGGAGCAAGTGTCTCTCTCTGCACCTTTCCTGGTCTAATCCCCTTTCACAAGGCAGGCCCTGGAAATGCTAACTCCTCACAGTATTAATGCAACCAACCCCTCTCTGCTTTCCCCCTCATGGCTTGTTTTTGACATGTTCAACACACATTCAGACTAACATCATAGTGCATTATTGCCTCCAGACAAGACGAAGCAACTTGGAGAGCAGGGGCGGGCTGTTACCAACTCACCGTTGTAGCCTTATGGCTCACACAGAGAGGCATCCAAAGTTAACACGGGGCCATGTGCCTCTTTCACAGATATATTGAAACACACTTAGTCATAGGAAAGAAGGAATGTGAGGGAGGAAAGAAACAGAGTGGCTTTGCATCATGGAAAGAATTTCACCCAACTTGCTGGAAAACACCAGAACTTGTGAGGTGTGGGTGAAGGGGAAAAAATTGGAAATTAAGACAAGGAAAAGGGGGCTGGCGCTGTGGCATAGTGGGTAAAGCCGCCACCTGAGGCGCTGGCATCCATGTGGGTGCTGGTTAGCATCCCAGCTGATCCACTTCTGATTCAGCTCTCTGCTATAGCCTGGAAAGGCAGTGAGAGATGGTCTAAGTCCTTGGACCCCTGCACCTGCATGGGAGACCCAGTTCTTGGCTCCCGGCTTCAGATTGGCCCAGCTCTGGCCATGGTGGCCAATTGGGGAGTGAACCAGCGGATGGAAGATCTCCCTCTCTCTCTCTCTGCCTCTATAATTCTGCCTTTCAGATAAATATATAAATGTTTAAACACACACACACATGGGAAAGGGCCTGGGCGCCAAAGAGGTTTTAAGTCTTAAAAGAGCTAGAGGTGAGAAGTGTCTACACTGGGAAAAGAAGGTACCATGGAAAGAGTGATGAGTGGGGGAGCAGTAGGAGTGAGCTGCAGGCCAACCTGACCATGGCATAGAGGCTGCATCCTTTTGAAGTAACACTTTGACAGTAGGGACTCCCTTTTGGAGCACCTGCGACTCCATCTTGAGAAAGCATGCCCCCACCGTGAGATTCTGGTCTGAAACGCTGATCTTTAACACTCAGACAACAGCAGTCTCCTACATCACACTTGGCAACCTGCATCACACTTGGCAAGGCATAGAAACCCCTCGCATGATTGCTCAAGCTTAAAAACAGATAGGCTACACCTGGGTTAATAAGATTGCAATTTGTCTATGGCCCACATATGATTTAGTCCAATATCTGGATTGATGTCAAGATTATAATTGAAATTGTTAAGATTATAACTGGTATTGTTCAGATTCTAATTGATATTAGTTTCGCATGTACTTTAGGTCAGCTTGACCCCAGTAACCGCATATTCCCCTTCCTGTTTTTGTGTTTTTTGCCTTTATAAATCCTGTTGTTTTGTGTTTCAGGGCCGAGAGTTTTTTGGGGCATGAGCCCACTCTCTGCTGCTGGCAGTAAAGTTCTCCAAGATTTATCAGCGTGTGGTGCTCCTCTGTCAGCATTCACTCAGGCACAATCCTGTGCTAGAAGAGGGGGAGCAAGTGTGCCCCCCACCCCCAGCTCAGGCTCCTAGGTCTGAAAACAAGGTGACTTTTCCCAATGACTTTATTTATTTTCTTTAAAGATTTATCTTTATTTATTTGAAAGTCAAAGTTACAGAGAGAGTGATCTTCCATCTGCTAGTTCACTCTCCAAATGGCCACAACGGCCAGGGCTGGGGCAAGGTGAATCAGGAGCCAGGAGCTTCATCCGGGTGTCCCACGTGGGTGCAGGGGCCCAAGCACTTGGGCCATCTGCTGCTGCTTTCCCAGGCCCTTAGCAGGGAGCTGGATCCAGAAGTGGAGCAGTCAGGACATCACTGACTGCCTGCCAATGCCTTTATTGCCAATAGCAGGCCCCAGCTGTGAGGAAGCCCTGCAGGCTGATCCTGGCACCCTCCTCCCTCTGGATCAACAGGACTCCAAGGACACCGACAGCAACATCTTTTCAGTGAACTTCATCTGCACACATACGATTTCTCTCCACCTCTCGCCGCAGCTAGGTTTCGTTTCCCTTATGCTTGTCATTCAGAGCAATTTGGCAGATCCTGAATAGTGAGTTCCCCTGAGACAGAAAAATTCCCTTGAATGCATGGCATGTGGCTAATGAATCTGAAACGCTGGTGGGGAAGGAAAACGGGGCGGTAGCTCCGGGAACTTGCTTGTAGCTTGAAATTGTAAGGCAATATTCTTCATTCTGACATGTCCACTGCACACTAACAGGTGCCCCTATCTGGCGACAAGCAACTGTAGGCATAATTAAATATTAAATGGAAGACGGGGTGGGGGAGGAACTCATCTCTAATGTGAAAGAAAACAGAACTTTGTAGTGAGAAAACAAACCTAAACTGACCAACTCCCGCGGCCCCGTGACTTATCGTGTCTGATTAAGGGCATTTCTCTGGGAAGGCGCCTAATTCGGTTAAAACCAAGGCGGCAGCTTTGCAGCCTTGTGAAACCAACTCGTCCTGGGCCATGAAACTTGTCCAAATCCGAAATAAAACCTTCTCCAGTGCCCCTTATCGGAGGTTCCTGCGACCCTCGGCTTACACAGCGGCAGGGGGCCAACCTTGGACCCGGGCCCTCACTCAAGGCCAACATCCCCCGCCCAGCCCTGCGCGTCTCAGGCTCTCTCCAGGAGCCGTGCCACGTCGGTCATCGGCATGATGACCCATGCAACAGACATGGGGAACAAGGCCAGCCGAGGCAAGGGGGAGCACGACCTCGACACACATCCTATTTTCTGGGAACGCCAACGGGGCTGGGAAAAGGAGATAAACAGCTAGCAGCGGGCCGGACGCCGGTTCAAAGCGCTGCAGCTGGCTGCAATCCCAGCGCGCAGCTTCCGCTCCCGCGGCTCGCGCGGTCCCCACCGAGGGGTACCCAGGGGATTATCCGAGGGAGGCAGCAGGAGGCGGGGAAGCACCGCCGTCTACACTGCGAAACAATCTGGGTCGCGTGACGAAGTCGCACCAATGGCCAGGGGGCGGAGGGGAAGGCCCGGAACTCCCCCGCGGGCGGCCGCCCGGGCGCGCGCAGGAGGAAGGGACCCTGGGTTTGTTTACTCTGGGCCCGCAGCGGCCGCAGCTGGCCGGAGCCCGCGGTGACGTCACGGGCCCGGCCGCGGGTCACGTGCGCCGCCCCGCCCCCCGTCCCTCCCGCGCGTGCCGCCGCCGCCGCCGCCTTCGGAGCGTAGGGTCCGGCCGGGGACAGCCGCTCAGAGCTCTCGAGGGGATCGCGGAGCCAGGCGGGCGAGCGCGCGCGGGTCGGGAGCCGGAGCGGCGTCGGAGCGGGCCGGAGGGGCGCGGCGGGCCCAGGGTTACGCGGTCGAAGCTCTCGCAAACTTGGGCGCGCACTCGGCGCCACTGCGCCCGCAGCCAGAAAAATGAAGATGGTCGCGCCCTGGACGCGGTTCTACTCCAACAGCTGCTGCCTGTGCTGCCATGTCCGCACCGGTACCATCCTGCTCGGCGTCTGGTACCTGGTGAGCGCAGCCTGCGGCCGCGGCGCACACCTGCTGGGCTGGGCCTGGCCGGGCGGGTGGGCGCTGGGGACCCTGGGACCCCCACCCCAGGTTCCCGGCCCGCGCCCTCGCCCTAAGCCCTCGTCTTACTTTCCACGCCCCCAAGTTCGTGCCCGGGTCGGCCTCGGGGTTGGGTGACGCGGGCGCTCATCCGCCTAAAGTTGTATTCTTAGAAACTTAATGCTCCTGGCGAGCGTGCGCGGGGGCAGCCCCCAGGCACCCGGGGGCCCGGAGGGGCCTGGAGTCCGGAGCGGTGGGGGCGGGAGCTGGGATCCTGGGGGCACGCGTGTTTCCTGCCCCTCCTGCTGCGGCTCGTCCGGTTTACGTGTGCGGGAGCCGGGGACGAGGTGCGGGGCACGGCCGGGTTGGGGTGCAGCGTGCAGCCCTGCGGGCTTGACCGCGCAGTCCCCGCCTTCCGCGCGCCTTGGGGCCGGGTGTTTAACGGTGTGGGGCTCTCGCCGGCCGCTGTGAATGGGTTTGTTTTACAGCCCTTGCTGTCGGCTGGGGTTTCACACCCCCCTCCCTCGGTCCGCCCAGGGAGCGGTGATCTCCGTTCCTTCTCCTGACCGACACCACGGGTGGCCCCACTCCCTCACCCCGCCCCTGAGGTTCGAGGTTTTAGGGTCTTCTCTGTGGGAAGCCGTGGTTGTTGGGGGACTGAGGAGCCTCGGTGGCGTCCTGCCCTGTGCCGCCCCGCCTGGATCGTTGGCGCTCCTAGGCTGCACCCACCCGGGGTCGAAGCCGCTGCATTCTAGGTTCTGTGACGTCGTGGTGGAGTTAGTGAGGACCACTGCGTGACCAGGGAGTCCCCCACAACGACAGTTTAACTTTTCGGGGAGGACGCATTCTCAGCTCCTTGGTCATGAGCCAGAGTTTAGTATTTGATCTTTTTGTTTTCCGTCTTTTTATATATTCATGCATACATATTCATACACACACACACACACACATATATATAGTGATCAATTATGTGGAATTGTGGACTCCTTGTGCCACTTTAAGCAAAACTGCCCCCCCCCCGTGTTTATTGTGCTATTTGTAGTTTCAAGTTTCCTTTAGTCAATGCCCATGGTGGACCCACAACAGACATTTTTGGCCTTAAAAGCTTTGCAGCACATCTTTGGTATGTGCGGGTGCTTGCGGCGCAGTGTGAGTGCAGATTGAACATCAGCATATTGGCTCAACCCTGACTCTGCTGAGAGCCAAGGAATTCTTTACAGAAATGTGAAATCGTAGCGCAGTGAGAGTAGGTGGCTTCAGAACGGCGCTGCCGCGCTGGAGCCAGATTGTTTTATACAAATGCCCTGTGTCCTCCTTGAAAACCTTCAGATCTGCAGACTTGCAAGTAAGTGAATGTAATTTGTAAAATCTAGGGCACTGCATTAGGCAAATGTACTACATGATCTACAGGAAAGATAAATCTGCTTGAGCCTGTTGCTGGCCGGGAGCCAAGCAGACAGTATTGGTGCGAGTGCTCAGCAGGCTTCATCTACTATGTGAGCAGCTCTTTGTGGGAAGTAGTTACTGGTGGGCAGAGCATTTGGAAATTTGCAACCACTTCTGCAAGAGAATCAGAAGGCTTTCTGGAGATGTGAATAGGAAAGCTGCTTTAGGTAAACCCAGTATGTGGGAAACCTGTCTTCCATTTTTCCACTTCGTTTTTATGTTTTCAATTTGTTTCTTTTATTATCTTCTTTTTAGATAGAAAGTTTCTTTATACTTTTAAATAAACTTCCATTATCTAAAATAAAATATCAATATCCACGAACATTTAAAGCTTTCTTTTCTTTTTTTTTTTTACATTTTTTTTTATTTCAAAGGTAGACAGATCTTTCATCCACTTGTTCACTTTCTAAACACCCACAATAGCTGGGGTTAAACCAGGCTGAAGCCCGGAACCCAGAACTCAATCCAGGTCTCCCCACCAGGGCTGCAGGGACCCAAGTACCTGAGCTATCACCTCCTGACTTCTAGCGTGCACATTAGCAGGAAGCTGGGTTGTATGTGGAGTAGCTAGGACCAGCACTCCAGCATAGCATGTGGGCATCCCAAGCAGCAGTGACTATCCCAAGGGATCTTTTTAAGTACTTTTTCCAATTGTTTGCTAACAGTGCCAGTTACTAAAATTATGTGTGCCAAGTACTATACTACATGCTTTGCATAATCTTAACTTTTTTAAGTTTTCAATTAAAAATGATTTATTTATTTATTCGAAAGGCAGAGTTGGTGAGAAAGAGAGATAGGGGGTCCTCCACTCCTGGTGGGGGGGGGGGAGAGGGAGGGAGGGAGAGAGAGAGGAAAGGAGTGGGAGAAGGTTTCTCCATCCCTGGTTCACTCCCCAAATGGCCGCAATTGAGTTGATTAGAAGCCAGGAGCCAGGAGCTTCTTCTGGGTCTCCTCTGTGAGTGCAGGGGCCCACGTACTTGGGCCACCTTGCCTAGCTTTCCCAGGCACATCCATCAACAGTGAGCTGGATAGGAAGTGGAGCAGCTGGGACTGGAACCAAGGACTGGAAGCAGTGCCCATATGGGATGCAGGCACTGCAGGTGGCAGCTTTACCCAGCGACAGCCCCAGTTTTGTTTTTCTTTTAAAATTTGTTTATTTGAAAGGCAGAGTTACACAGAGGGAGAGAGGGAGGGAGAAGGGAGAGAGAGAGAGAGAGAGAGAGAGAGAGAGATCTTCCATCTGCTGGTTCACTCCCCTGATGGCTACAATGGCCTGGGGCTGGCCAGGAGCCAGGAGCTTCATTTGGGTCTCCCATATGGGTGGCAGGGCCATCTTCCACTGCTTTCCCAGGCACATTAGCAGAAACCTGGATCAGAAGTGGAGCAACCAGTACTTGAACCAGTGTCCATATGGGATGCTGGCCTTGCAGGTGGTGGTTTAACCCTCTGCACCACAACGCAGCAACATAAACTGAATTTTTACATGTTCTCACTGTGATTGATTTTCATACTTCCGCTGGATAGATGAGAAAACCAAGGAAAAGAGAACTTAGTGATTTACTTATGTTTCATGGTTAGTTTGTGGTCTCAGATGTTCGTTTGGTCTTTTTTAAATTTTAAGTTATAAAAAATACATTTCATATATAATATGTTCAGTTTCCCTCCTTTTTTAACCTTTAAAAGTTGTGTTTTTGTTTCTTTCAGGCCTGCCATAAACGTGATTTCAGGTTTTTATATTAGAGATGATTTTTTTGTTTATTTTCCCTTTTATTGCGACATAATTTTCATACAGTGAAATTCAAAATGTTAAATGTACCATTCACTGAGCTGATAGCTGCAAATGCTTATGTTATCCACACCCCTAGAGAACATTTCCCAAACCCCAGAAATTTCCTTGTGCTTCTGCCCTGTTAATCTCCATCACCCATGGCCATGCTGTCCATCAGGTGCTTTTTTGCCTTTTTGTATGAATGGAATGATGCTGTGTGTGCACGTTGGTGTGCAGCTCCATTCACATAGCGTAGCTTCTTTTAGATTCATTCATGTTTTGGGAGCATATCAATAGCTTGTTCCTTTTTATTGCTGAGTATTATTTTATTCCATGAGGACACCACAATCTGTTTATCCATTTGCCTGATGGTAGACATTTGGGTTGCTTCCAGTTTGGAACTATTAGAATACAGATGCTCTGAAATTTGTGCAGAAGGCTTCTTGTGGACGTGTTTTTATTTCTGTTGTGTGAATACCCAGGGGTGGAATTGTTAGTCCTTGAGCAATGTGTGGGTTTAAGAATTTGCTGGGGCTGATGCTGTGGCTCAGTGGGTTAAGCTACCGCCTGCAGTGCTGGCATCCCATATGGGAGCCAGTTTGAGTCCCAGCTGCTCCACTTCTGATCCAATTCTCTGTTAATGAGCCTGGAAAAACAGCAGAAGATGGCCCAAGTGCTGGAGCTCCTACACCCACATGGGAGACCCGAAGGAAGATACTGGCTCTTAGCTCTGGCTTGGCCCAGCCCTGCTGTTGCGGCCATTTGGGGAGTGAATGAGCAGATGGAAGATCTGTCTCTTCCCCTCTCTTTCTGTAACTTTTTTATTTATTTGAGAGGCAGAGGCAGAGAGAGAGAGAGAAAGGTCTTCCATCTGTGGTTTACTCCCCAGATGGCTGCAACAGCTGGAGCTGGGCTGATCCGAAGCCAGGAGCCTGGAGCTTCCTCCATGTCTCCCTTGTGGGTACAGGGGCCTAAGGACTTGGGCCATCTTCCACTGCTTTCCTAGGCCACAGCACAGAGCTGATCAGGAGAGGAGCAGCAGGGATTTGAACCAGTGTCCATATGGGATGTTGGCACTGCAGGCAGGGGCTTTACTTGCTACACCACAGCACCAGCTCCAATAAATAAATCTTAAAAAAAAAAAAAAAAAAAAAAGCACCTGTTGCTAGCCAGTTTTCCAAAGTAGTTCTGTATTTTGTACCTCCACAAGCAGTGTATGAAGTTCTGATTGTTCCATATTCTTTCCAGTGTTGGTGGTTCAGTCATTTTATTAGATGTCGGCACAGGTAGTGGTCGTTCGTAGTGGCTTTGCTTGTCCCGCACGAATGATGATATGGGAGAGTTTAATGTTGTCTATTGACCAAACGTACGTCTCCTTTTGTTAAGTGCTATTTCTTGCTCATATTTATTGGGTTTTGTCTTTAATCATATTGATTCGTGGAATCAGTTCTTTGTTAGCTGTGTATTTTGTGAATATTTTCTCCTAGTGTGTGGCTTGGCTGCTCGACTTCATGAGATTCTTGTAATTTAATAAGTTTGATTAAATTTGATTTGTCAGCCTTTTCCCATTGCGGTCAGCACTTTCTGTGGGCTGAGAAATCTTTCCCTGCCCCAAGGTTGTAAAGAGTCTCTTTGGTTCTCTTCTAGTTTTTTGGCTTTGACTTTTATGTTTAGATTTGTGATCCATCCCAGGTCAGTTTTTGTGTATGATGGGAGCTAGGAATTGTTATTGGTTTATTTAAAAAGGGAGTTTAATTGCTTAACAAAATTTGAATTATTACATAAACTTTAATAACCACAACCATTTTGGGAAAGTAAGATGCTTATCCATCTTCAGAGGGAATAAAGACTGACTTATGCTGGTTTCCAGAGAGATCACAGGAGCAAAGAAAGACTTGCTGCACACTGAGGGCTGTGCCCTCTGGGGTCCCCGCCCCCAGCAGTCCTTGTCCTTGGCACATTTGGCCGTCTCAATCCCTGGCCTCTGCATCAGTGGTTCCAAGCAACTACTGCTAGGAAACATTCCAAAAAGGAATGAATATGTGCATACTTTGTTTTGCTACCATTTGTTTTGCTATGTAATACAGTGTAACAGCTATTTGCATAGTATTTACATTGTATTAGGCATTGCAAGTAATCTAGAGGTGATTGGAAGTGTATGGGAAGATTCTCTGCAAACACTTGCCATTTTGTATGACAGACTTGAGCATCCCAAGTCTTGGACCCAGTCCCCCAGATACTGAGGGATGAGTGTGCTGTCAACCTGAATCCATTAACTTCCTCCCTAAATTTGCTCACGCTGTATAGTCTCTGATTCCAAGTCCATGTCCCATAATTTTTTAAAAAGATTTATTTATTTACTTATTTGAAAGGCAGAGTTACAGAGAGGCAAAGAGAGAGAGAGAGATCCATCTTCCATCCAATGGTTCACTCCCCAATTGTCCACAATGGCTGGAACTGAGCAAATCTGAAGCCAGGAGCCAGGTGCCTCCCTCTGGTCTCCCACACGGGTGCAGGGGCCCAAGCACTTGGGCCATCCTCCACTGCTTTCCTGGGTCATAGCAGACAGCTGGATCAGAAATGGAGCAGCCGGGACTGGAACAGGTGCCCATATGGAATGCTGGCGCTACAGGCAGCAGCTTTACCCAGTGTGCCACAGCGCTGGCCCCAACATCCTATTAATTTTTGCTGAACTTTCTGGATATCTCTTTATTCTCTCCTATTCCTTTTCTTGCTACCATTTTTTTTCATTTAGGCTCTTATTTGGCTGTTATAATGTGATAACTGGTCTCCCTCCTTGAACTTCATCTGTACCTAGTGGCTGCAGCCACATCTCTTTCCCCTTCTCGCCATCCTTCCCTTTCTAGTTGTCCTTTTTTTTTTTTTTTTTAAAGATTTATTTATTAATTTGGAATGTGGAGTTGCAGAGGCAGGGATAGAGAAAGAGAGAGAGGTCTTCAGTCTGCTGGTTCCCTCCCCAAATGCCAAATGGCTGTAATGGCCGGAGCTGGACCTATCTGAAACCACGTGGGTGTAGAGGCCGAAGGACCTGGGCCATCTTCTGCTGTTTCCCCAGGCTATAACAGAGAGCTGGATGGGAAGTGAAGCAGCCAGGACTTGAACTGGCACCCATATTGAATGCTGGTGGCTTCACCCACTACGCCACAGCTCCAGCCCCTTGTCCTCCTTTTTGATATGCATGACTGTGACAGTTGCAAGCCAGTACTTAAGCCCTAAATCCTGATTCATTCAGATTTGACAAGCTTAAGTTATTTGCCTATCCCTGAACCAAACACTGGGGCCAGGGACACACGACTGGATCTTGATATGCTTAGGTCTGGGCTAGCCTCTTGCCCTTGAACTATAGAGTAGGAGGGCTGTGAACGGCAGGTGTGGTTAGCTTTATATGTAGCAAAGAATCAGACTTCCATGGGAGGAGGAGGGGGAATGTTTGGAGAAGAGTGAAAGAGGCTTGCCACCCTCCTTAGGGTAGGGTCCACAGCTCTTAGGGCATTTGGTTTACTTAAGTACCATCAGAATGTGCAAGCACACTTTTTGCTTTCCGGTATCTTTTGCTGTGTAACCGCTGCTACTGGTAGTTGGAAGCATCAGTCTTTGGAGCCTTTGTACTTACGTAGCTTCATTTTTAAAAAAAAAAAATCACTCCATCTTATTTTAGGGACCTAGGCCCTCAGTACATACACAATGAATAACTTTTTGTGCCAGACATGATTCTCAGGGTAGTTGGTCATGTAGCAGATTTTAAAGGATGAAAGAGTTCAACTTGGTCTCACTGGCGTTGTGACCCGGTTCTTCACCTAATCAACTCGATGGCTCACTTTCAAAGTCACAGCTTGCTTGTGGCCCCAAGCTTGATGGTTCTCTTCGTATCCAGTGCTGGTGTTATGACTTTTTTTTGGAAGGTGGAGGGCGGTGTGTCTGGGAATGTGATGAGAAAACTGGCATTTTGTGTTTGTAGAGTGATTAATAGTTTTTAGTGTGCTCTCACATTTCTTCCCACTGAAACCTCAAAGCACCTCTGGGTCAGGCAGGATAGGTGGAGGTAGCCTCATGTGCCATGAATAGTTTCCAGTTGTCAGATTCGATGACTTGGCCTGTGATTCCCCAGCAAACCATGGGTGATTCATGGTACTTACGTAACCCTTGCTGCCTGGCATCTTTGCTCCCACGGCAGATCCAGAAGGACTAACATTAGGCTACAGAGTTAGGATTTTGCTCTGTAGGCAGCGGGAAATCCTTGAGGAATTTAGAATGAGGTGATAGGATCAAAGCAGTTTTCAAGGAAGATTAAAATGGCAGGATGTTTTAGCTGGCTGGAGGCCAGGTAGTGTCATAATCCCCTAGATAAGAGACAAGGCAGGTGCCAGTTCTTCCAGCCCTGGTCTCTGTTTGCTAATAATGTGAAAAAAATACCAATCTTTAAACTAGTCTTTCTTGCCACCCATTCTTTCTCCATGTGATTTAAGGGATTGAATACGTTTGGAAACTGAGGGATGTTAGATGTTTTTAAAAGTACAAGCCCAGGGCCGGCGCTGTGGCGTAGTGGGTAAAGCTGCCGCTGGTAAGGCTGCTGCCTGCAGTGCCGGCATCCCACATGGACGCTGGTTCTAGTCCTGGCTGCTCCTCTTCTGATCCAGCTCTCTGCTATGGCCTGGGAAAGCAGAGGAAGATGGCCCAAGTGCTTGGCTCCTGTACCCACATGGGAGACCTGGAAGAAGCTCCTGGCTTTGGATTGGCACAGCTCTGGCCATTGTGGCCGACTGGGGAGTAAACCAGCAGATGGAAGACCTCTCTCTCTCTCTCTCTTTCTCTCTCTCTCTCTCTGCCTCTCCTTCTCTCTCTGTGTAACTCTTTTAAGTAAATAAGTAAATTAAAAAAAAATACAAGCCCAACCCCACCCCTGTATAAAGGCTCAAGTGCAGCTCTGTAAGATATTGGCTGATGGAGATTTCAGTGATGTTTAATATCTTTTGTCCTTGTTTATGCTGTTAGGATTAGCTAGTCATCAGAACTTTAAAACATTTTTTTTTTAAATTTTATTTGATAGAGAGAGAGACAGAGAGAGAAGTAGATCTTCCATTTGCTGGTTCACTCCCCAGATGGCTGTAACAGCCCGGCTGAAGCCATGAGACTGGAGTGTTGTGCCTGAGCCAGTGCCAACAGAGGAGTGCCACGTGCTGATAAACTTTGAAGCGATGGAGAGGGGGCTTGCACTCTAAAGAACTATTGACCCTGAATCTCAAAAGCAACAGGGTTTATAAAGGCAAAAACCACAAGGAGGGGAGGAGGAATTGTTACGAGGGTCAAGCTGACCTGAAGCATATGGGAAACAATATCAATTACAATCCTGACATTAGGCCAGGTGCCAACCTAAATTGTGTGTGGGACACATACAGATTACAGTCTTGACATTAGTCCAAGTTCAACCTATCTGTTTTGAGCTCCAGCGATCATGCTAGGGGATTTCTGTGTTCGGCCAAGCGGAATGTAGTGTGCTGCTCTTGTCTTAGTTTTAGACAGAGTTGGTTTCAGACCACGGTGTCACAGTAGGGGGTGCTTTCTCAGGATGGAGTCCTGGGTGCTCTGAAATGGAGTCCCTCCTGTCAGGGTGTCACTTAAGGAACTCCATCCGGGTCTCACCCGTGGGTTGCAGGGACCCAAGTCCTTGGGCCGTCTTCCGCTGCTTTAAAGGCCAAGAAAAAAAGTTTATATCTGTTTATTGTTTATCAATGTTAGGGCTGCAGTTGTGGCTCAGTAGGTTAGACTACCAGCTGTGGTGCTGGCATCCTATGTGAGTGTTGGTTCCAGTGTGGCTGCTTCACTTTGAATCCAACTCCCTGCGGAAGGCACCTTGGAGACAGCAGAACGTGGCCTGAGCACTTGCGCCCTTGCCACCCACATGGGAGACCTGGATGGAGTTCCAGGCCCCTGACCTGCCCCTGGTGTAGCCCCAGTCAATGCAACCATTTGGGGGGGTAAACTAGTGGATAGAAGAGCTCCCTGCCCTGCTAGTTCTGCCTTTCAAATAAATAAGTCTTTAAAAAGAAAAAAAAAATCAGCCTCCCTGGGAAACTAAAAGCATCAAGTATTAAAGTGGTTGATGGGAGTTTTTCATTGCAGTGTGTATTGTGTTTAACTGGAAGTGTGAAGCGTGTGTTCTGCGAACTTACTTTTGAATTTTGGCCTTGAAAGAAGAGGCCATAACTCCCCCTATCCACCCCCTCCTTTCAGTTTTATTGCTCATTAAAGAGATGCTGATGGGTACACAGTAAGCCCTGGCTTCTTCCTCTTCCTTCCTGCTCCGTGGCAAGCCTGGAGGGGGATTGCTAAAGAGCTGTAAACTGGTTAACCCCATCTTACTGGAAGCTAAATGAAAATTGAGCCGAGGTTACACTTCTATTGTCCTGCAGCTTTGAAGGGTGTAGGGTTGCCTCTGCCGTCCGCTGCTGCCTGCCGCGGCTTCCACAGGAAAATTGTCATTTGGGGAAGTGTGTGGGGCCAAAACACACGCTGGCTCTGTCAAAACCGAAATTCCCAACCAGCCCCGGCCCTCCGTTGACTGTTTCATCCTTTAAAAGAGAATCCCTGCTCCCAGGAGCTGGGTTTTACAGATGGAAAAGGGCTGGAGAAAGCAGGAACTAGGAGTGAAAAGCAGACTGGTACTGGTTTTCCTTGTAAATCCAGGACTGGAAGACAGAACAATAGAGACCTAACTGATGGGTTAACCTCAGGCTCCCGCAGGTCACCCTTTGTGTAAGGATTAGGCAGAGGGAACTTGGCTATCTTGCTGAAGCTGGCTTGTTTGGGAAAAGTGGCTGTTATCTCTCTAATCCTGACTGTCTTGGAAGATCAGATAAACCACTTAGTTTCAGCCTGGTGACCTTTAGTGTGGGTGTGACTGCATTTTGGTTTTTAGCCTGTGAGGTCTGGTGCAGGGGCTTAGTCTAAAACAATGGCTTCCTGTGGTTTTTGTTTAAGAGCAGAATATGATTTATTCGTTAATAAGACTGAACTTTCCTTTTTTTTTTTTTTTCTGAGGATTTACTTATTTATTTGAAAGTCAGGGAGAGGTGGAGAGAGAGAGAGAGAGAGCGCTCGATCTTGATCTTCTGTCTGCTGGTTCATTCCCCCAAATTGTTGTAACAGCCAGGGCTGGGCCAGGCGGAAGCCAGCAGCCAGGAGCTTCACCTGGGTCTCCTACATGGGTGGCAAGGGCCCAAGCACTTGGGGCCATCTTCTGCTGCTTTTCCCATGCCATTATCAGGGAGCTGGATCAGAAGTGGAGCATCTGGGACTGGAACCAGTGCCCATATGGGATGCAGGTGTTGTAGGCAGCAGCCTTGCCTGCTGTGCCACAATGCCACTGCCACCCCCCCCTCCCTTTTTAACATATTAGCCTTAAACTGCTGCAGTTACTCAGGGAGCTTGTTGGATGGTGCAATGGTGGTGAAGCAGGAGCTCCTTGCCACAGAGTAAGGTCTGATACCTGCGTTGACTCAGTAGAGGGCTTGGACTTGCAAAATGGAGGTGCGATAGAGTGGGGAAGAAAGAGACATTAGGCAGGGGCAGATGGAATACCTCAGGGTCGACCCTAACGTCGTGAACCCTCAGCCTTCATGGAGCAGGGATGTGATCTTGTCGCTGCCCTTAGGTTGAACGCTTGGTTTTATTTAGGGCAGAGAGAGTCCCTGCTAGGGTTAGAAAGGGTCCGTCTCCCCCCACCCCCCATTTACTCCAGGTTCTTGTCTTCCCACTTATTAAGAATACAGCTGTAGGCAATGGTGGAGGTGCCCTGGAAAGTGGAATTTATGGAAAGCAAAGGGATAGTACAGACTCACATGTGACTGTGTTATGGGCCTGTGTCTAAGGATCTTGGTCTGTTCCAGGTTCTTGGCCCCCCAGAGGTAAGAATTCAAAGCAGTGGCATAAATGTGGTGCACACATGAGAGCAGGATCTATTTAAAAGTGAGAGAGGGGGTATACATTCACACAAGTGGGCGAGAGAGTTGCCTACGAGGAGGGAGAGTGGGGAGGGGACATGGAGCATGGCTCTGAAGCCCCTCCTACTTTATCAGTCTCTTTTATGAGATGGGGGTGGTGCCCTAACTGAATATACAGAGGGGGTGGAGTTTGATGTACATAAGGCTTTCTATGGCACCTCCCCATGGTATTTAACTTCCACATGGCCATCATGGCGTCTCCTCCTTCCTAGTCCTGGATGAGACACAGGTGTATCATGGGAAAGTAGGCCTACTAGATTGACAAGTAAGGGGATAGAATTACAGTGCCAGACTGGTAGAAATCCCAGCTCGTGTGTTCCTACCTAACTTCCCTGCCTAGTTTCCCTGCAACAAGTGCCGGCAACCTCACGAGGGAGAATTGCCCCTACTGTGGCTGGGGTCTTGCTTTCTATAGGATAAGAGTTGCGGCTCAGGGCAGGGCCCGACTGAATGTTCAGAGGAGGCAGGGTTTGGGGTGGGGCTGCAGCACACATGGTGGTTTCCAGGAAGGTGTCTCGGCATGTGGCACATGATGAGGAGTGGGTGTTGAATAGGCACAGCAGGTATTGCGTTTTGGGCCGTGTACAGTGCTAGCATCGTAGCAGTCCTTAGCTCCTTGCCAACCCGTATCAATTTTACATCAGGTGATCCCAGGGTAACTGGCCTATAAAACCAGGAGGCCAATTTTTGAAAATTTACTGGGCAAATATTGAGGTGAATATCCCAATCCTTAGGCTCCTTTAGAACATCCCCAAAACTGGTCGGAGGAGTTGCTGTATAACTCCCAGACGGTGTGCTTGCCTGGCTTGCGGTAAGCCAGTCTGGAAGAGTAGGTTTTATTTATTGCAGTGCGCAGAGCAAGGAGCCGGTCAGCTATCGCTCGATTCCCAGACTCCCCGAGGGAGTAAAGGTGGTGAATGTTAGGGTCCAGAGTTGGGGCTGAGCAGTGCTTGATCAGCTGGTGTTGTGTGCCTCTGTTGGCTAGTGCGCAGTGCGCATGACCAGCTGTTGATCAGTGATGGGGCCAGCATGTTTCCTTTGGAATGGCAAGAAGTGGGTTCCAGTCTGCCTGGGTCTAGGGGTAGACTGGACTTCCCTTTTCTTTGGTCAAGGCTTGAAGTTCTGAACTACATCTCAATGCAAGACCCATGGTGGCATGTCAGCCTTAGCAGTGGTTAGTGAATTCCTTCCTTCCTTCCTTCCTTCCTTCCTTCCTTCCTTCCTTCCTTCCTTCCCTCCCTCCCTCCCTCCCTCCCTCCCTCCCTCCCTCCCTCCCTCCTAGTGAGAGAGAGAGACAGAGAAAGGTCTTCCTTTTCTGTTGGTTCACCCCCCAAATGGCCACTATGGCCGGCGCGCTGTGCCAATCTGAAGCCAGGAGCCAGGTGCTTCTTCCTGGTCTCCCCTCCGGGTGCAGGGCCCAAGCACTTGGGCCATTCTCCACTGCCTTCCCGGGCCACAGCAGAGAGCTGGACTGGAAGAGGAGCAACCGGGACAGAATCCGGAGCCCTAACTGGGACTAGAACCTGGGGTGCTGGTGCCGCAGGCGGAGGATTAGCCTAGTGAGCCGCGTGCTGGCCAGGTGGTTAGTGGATTTCAAGGCTGTTGTGTGTGTGTTGGGGGGGGGGGGTGGACTCTGCCTGTGAGTTCTCTTAAGAGCTCTCAACAGAGGCCAGCACTGAGATGTTAGCTATTGAGGACAGGGACAGTTGTGCTGTTCCCCTGACTTCATGTGAGGTCAGCGTTACAGAGGAATTGCGAGCTGAATGTTGCAAGCTTGGGAAGACATACTGAGACCTGGTAAATCTACATCAAAGGTTACTAGGGATCGATGGAATTCGGTTACAAGGCCTGTGCATTCTTTTCCATTAGAGGACACTAAATTACTGTTGTGGGCTGATTTGAGTACTGTCTTGTCCATCTAGACAGCCTGGTGAGTCTGATTTCACACCAGGAGTGACAAATCTTCAGGCCAGGAGAACTTGTCCTCATCCAACTATGCTTAAACAGAGATGCCTGCTTCTGTATGGTCCATTGTTAGGCCTCAGTCTTGATTGCTCTGCCTTTTTGGCTTAACAGTCTTTTTTTGTTCTTAAGATAGTGTTATCTTCTCTGGCATTTTTCTGTTTTTTTTTTTTTTTTTTTTTTTTTTTTTTCCCCACAGGCAGAGTGGACAGTGAGAGAGAGAGACAGAGAAAGGTCTTCGGTCTTCCTTTTTGTGTTGGTTCACTCCCCAATGGCTGCTGCGGCCGGCGCACCGCGCTGATCTGAAGCCAGGAGCCAGGTGCTTCTCCTGGTCTCCCATGGGGTGCAGGGCCCAAGCACTTGGGCCATCCTCCACTGCCTTCCCGGGCCACAGCAGAGAGCTGGCCTGGAAGAGGAGCAACTGGGACAGAATCCGGTGCCCCAACTGGGACTAGAACCTGGTGTGCCCACGCCGTGGGTGGAGGATTAGCCTATTGAGCCGTGGTGCCGGCCTTTTAATTCACTTTCATTTACTTTTTTTTTGTTTTGTTTTATTTATTTGAAAGGGAGACTTACAAGAGGGATGGGGAGAAGAGAGAGGGAAGAGAGGGGGAGGGAGGGAAAGAGGAAGAGAGGGAGAGACGGAGAGAGGGAGAGAGGGAGGAAAAAAGGAGGGAGAAATCTTCCATCCACTGGTTCACTCCCTAAATGGTTAGGCCCAGCCAAAACCAGAATCCTGGAGCTCCATTTGGGTCTCCCAAGGGTGGCAGGGACCCAAGCACTGAGGCCATCTTCCACTGCTTTCTCAGGCACATTAGCTTTTAATTCACTTTCATATGATATAAACACAGTGGTTATAACAGGTGCAGTACTTAGGCAAGATGCATATTACTTCCTTTCTTACAATCTTCATATAGTTAGCAATTTGATTACTTTTATTCCTTCACAAGCTATTCAACAAAGCAATCTTTGTAATATTCTGGAAGAAGTGTGTAAGCAAGACTAGAAAAGATAGGAGCAGGTAAAGATGCCACGTGTGATGCTGGCACCCCATATTGGTGCCAGTTCGTGTCCCAGCTTCTCCACTTCTGATGCAGCTTCCTACTAACAACCTGGTAAAAGCAGCAGAAGATGGTTGGAGACCCAGGGCACCTGCCACCCATGTGGAGACCTGGATGAAACTCTGGACTTTGTCCTGGCCCAATGCTGGCTGTTGCAGCCATCTGGGGGAATGAACCAGTAGATGGAAGATTTCTTTCCTCCTGTCTCTGTAACTCTGACTTTCAAAATAGATAAATAGATTTTAAAAAGGAATAGAAAAGGTGGTTTTGTGTTTATATTAGTAGTACATAATAACTTACTAGGTGATCTTTTTTTTATTTACTTTGGGAATAGCTGAGAACTGTGGTCTTCAGAGGCCATACTTTTGAAGTAATCTGATACTGTTTTCTCTTATTTATTTATTTTGAAAGATCACTTATTTGAAAGGGGGAGAGAGAGAGATCTTCCATCTGCTGGTTCACTCCCAAATGGCTGCAACACCATGGTTGGGTCAGGCTGATGCCAGGAAACCAGAACTCCATCTGGATCTTCCATGAAGACTGCTCCTTTATCTAGATATATAGTAATGCATACTTATGGTGTAAACTTTATATATGGAAAGGCGAAATCATTATTCAGCAATTTAGCATTATTAAAATCCTTTCTTTGTCTTAGAGATGGTTACACTATAGTATATCACTGTGTTTGGTTCGACTTTTTTTTTTTTTTTTTTTTTTTTTTGACAGGCAGAGTGGACAGTGAGAGAGAGAGACAGAGAGAAAGGTCTTCCTTTGCCGTTGGTTCACCCTCCAATGGCCGCCGCGGCCGGCGCGCTGCAGCCGGCGCACCGCGCTGATCCGATGGCAGGAGCCAGGAGCCAGGTGCTTTTCCTGGTCTCCCATGGGGTGCAGGGCCCAAGCACCTGGGCCATCCTCCACTGCACTCCCTGGCCACAGCAGAGGGCTGGCCTGGAAGAGGGGCAACCGGGACAGAATCCGGCGCCCCGACCGGGACTAGAACCTGGTGTGCCGGCGCCGCTAGGCGGAGGATTAGCCTATTGAGCCGCGGCGCCGGCCTTTTTTTTTTTTTTTTAAATAATTATTTACTTGAAAGGCAGAGTTAGAGCGAGAGAGATACATCAAACTTCCAATCACTCCCCAATGACCTCAATGGCCAGAGCTGGGCCAGTCTGAAGCCAGGAGCCTGGAGTTTCTTTTGGGTCTCCGATGTAGTGCAGGGGCCCAAGGACTTGGACCATCCTCCACTGCTTTCCCTGGTGCTTTAGGAGGGAGCTGAAACAGCCAGCACTTGAACCAGTGCCCATATGGGATGCCAGCACTGCAGTTGGTGGCTTTACCCTTTATGTCACAGCAACGGACTGTTTTTTTAAAAGGTAGCTATTATCGTACTTTAGCAGCCTTTTGTTTGAATTCTAGAAAAATGGTATGTTGTCTTTCAAAATTTTTTGTTTTTGGACATGTTGGGTGTTTTGCCAGTTTGTTGGAAGATATTAGCCCTGGAGGGGGTGTTTGGTGCAGCGGTTAAGTGCATGATTGGCACGGTGCTGGCATCCCGTATTGGAGTCACTGCTTTGAATCCTAGCTACTATGCTTCAGTGCAGCATCTGGCTGATGTGCACCCTGGGAGGCAGCGTTACTGGGGGTGGCTGGAATAGAGATTCTTGCTGTTCCTCTAAGAAAGGAATTCCAGGTGTGAGACAGAGAGGAGTGGTAAGCAGGTAGCAAGGTTTAATGAGGTGGAGCATCCGCCAGAACTGATGGGCCTCTCTCCAAATGGATCAGAGAGAGTGCCCAGCCGTTGAGACTGGGCTAAAGCCTGGTGATAAAGTTTAATGAAGAGAATACACCCGGCAGGCCAGGTGGGCATCTCAGCGAAGGACTGAGGCTTATAAGGGAATGGGGTCCAGTTCTTCCCACCCTTTCTCTTCCTCACTCCCACCTTCTCATGGACAAAGGGTTTGCCGGGCATGAAATGGCTGAAATTCTCCCAAGGTTTTATTACCCAGTGTAATCAGACTGGGTAGCCCACTGGCCCCGGATTCTCCAGGAGTGCTTTCCTTGGAGGGGTGGAGGAGGACTGGGACCTCCTGTAAGTTATAGGGGGAAGGGCGGGACTTGCTGGATGAAGTACTGGGCTGCTTCCAGGTGCTTCGGAAGCTGCTCCGTTCCTGTTGCAGGTGCTTTGTTTTCCTTAGGCCCCCTCCACACACACACAGGCTAATTTCTATCTTCCTAATTAATAGTGGCAGTGATAATAGTTGGGTCCCTGCCATCCATGTGGGAGACTTAGATTGTGTTCTAGGTTCCTAGCTTTGAGCTGGCCCAGCCTTGGCTGTTGTAGGCCTTTGGAGAGAGAACCAGCACACAGGAGATCTCCCTCTGTCTCTCTCTGCCTTTCAAATAAGATAAATAAATAAAATTCTAAAAAAGTGGGAAGGTTTACTTCTCTTTTTTTTTTTTTTTTTTTGACAGGCAGAGTGGACAGTGAGAGAGACAGAGAGAAAGGTCTTCCTTTTTGCCGTTGGTTCACCCTCCAATGGCCGCTGCGGCCGGCACACCGCGCTGATCCGATGGCAGGAGCCAGGTGCTTCTCCTGGTCTCCCATGGGGTGCAGGGCCCAAACACTTGGGCCATCCTCCACTGCACTCCATGGCCACAGCAGAGAGCTGGCCTCGAAGAGGGGCAACCGGAACAGAATCCAGCACCCCGACCGGGACTAGAACCCTGTGTGCCGGCGCCGCAAGGCGGAGGATTAGCCTAGTGAGCCGCGGCGCCGGCGGAAGGTTTACTTCTAAAGCATAGTAGTCTTGAGTGGCATGAGAACTTTGTATCAGGTTGGTTGTCGGTTATGTCTGTTCATGTTCATTAGTAAAGCTGTTCTGTGAGATTCACTTTGGGCAGTTGTAGGAATGACAACTTCCAATAGTCTTTCAGAGTTTATTTTCTGTTAGGCCAAGTTGTTGCAGGGGGCTGGTTACAGATAGCTAACAGACCTAAGAGCGCTGTGCTTCTGCCCTGGAAATTAATTTAGCCATTTTGCACTTTATATGTTTCTCTTTTCTGGTGCCCAGCCTTCACATTTTTAATGCACAGAATTGAGGTCTCCATCGCCCATGTTTAGCTGAGCCCTGGGCTGGGCCTGTCTCTTCCCATTCAGAGACTCAACAGTTTTGGAGTTGAACTGGTGCTCTTATGCAGCGTGGGTGTCACAGGTGGTGGCTTTACCCTCTATGCCACAATGCCGCCCCCGCCCTGTGACTCTTGGGGCAACCTTGGTCTTGTTGCCGAACAATCTCTCCCCTACCACCACCCCAAACTAGTTGGGGGTGTTGTTATAGAACCACCAAACCTGGGTCCACTCACCTGGCACGCAGCAAGCCAATCGCTGACATGGGGTGGTGGGGGGAGAGTAGGTGTTTATTGCAAAGCACACAGCAAGGAGTGGAGTAGCTGTTGCTTAATTCCCAGGCTCCCTAGTGCATCAGGGGTGAAGGTTTTTATAGATGGAAAATGGGGGTGAGAGGTGGGTGATCAACTCATCTTCAAGAACCTGGTTAGTCAGTGGTGCTCCTGACCTTCCGTTGACCGTCTGGTGCTGCCTCTGGTGCTGCCTCTGGTGCTGCCGTGCTCTTTAGGGAGTGTCTATGGTGGCCAGCTGGGCTCCAGGTGGTCTGCGGCTGTTAGTCACCACCTGCCCCAGACCTGGAATTCCCCTGCCTGCGCCCGGAATTCCCCTAAAACAAAGCCCTCTGGACAGTGTTGGCCAACAAAGTTTTATCTATCAAAGAAGCAAATGACTCCTCCCACCCCCATTTTGTTTCCTTTGTTGTCTGCCCTAGGGAGTCCTGCATCAGTCCTTCCTTTTTTGATTGGAAAAGCAGAGTTACTGAGAAAGGAGGAGAGACAGAGAGAGATCTTCATCTGCTGGTTCACTCCCCCAAATAGCTGTAATAGGCCTGGGCTGGGCCAGCTGAAGCCAGGAGCCAGGAGCTTCATCCAGGTCTCCCACATGGGTGCCCAAACACTTTGGCATCGACTGCTGCTTTCTCAGGCACATTAACAGGGAGCTGCATTGGAAGTGGAGCAGCCAGGACTTGAAGTGGCACCCCTATGGGATGCTGGCACCGCAGGTGGATGCCTAACCTTCTGTGCCACAGTGCCAGCCCTGTGAATCAGACCATCTGATTGAATCTGGGGAGAAAACCATCTAGGATATATTTTTCCAATTTGCCCACTAAAATGCATCTTTAATGAGCAGTAGCGACCTATCATTCAGCTTATACTCTGTCTCACTGTCTATCCTTTGGTACCTTAAATCGCTGGCTAACACTTTATTTAAAATTTTTATTGTTTTCATTTATGTGAAAGGCAGTCTAACAGAGAAGGGGGGAGAGAGAAACTGATCTATCCCCAGATGCCCATGATAGCCAAGACAGTGCCAGGTGGAAGCCAGGAGCCAGGAACTGGGTCTTCCACGTGGCTGGCAGGAACCCATGTACTTAACCCATCACCTGCTGCCTTCCAGGGTGCCCATTATCAGGAAGCTGGGTCGAAGCAGAGGCGGAACTAGAACCCGGGCGTTCTGATAGGGGATTTGGGTCTCTCAGGCAGTGGCTTATCCTGTTGTGTCACAACACCCGTCCTTTGGCTGCCATTTTAGTCCAGTTCAGAGTGAGAGGCTCACTTTCGTGTTTATGTTCCCTGCGGTTTTTAATTAACAGTTCTTAGTCACTTGGTCTGATACCCTAAAATTATTTGTGGTATCATATTGTCTCTCAAGATTTCTAAATGTCTATTACTTTCTGGTATTCATAATGTTGCCTCTCTGTGACATCTTTCAGCTGCTACCCCCCAGCCCCGCCCTGAGGCCCCCAGTGCTCTGTAACCATGTTTTCATCCTGAATGGACCATCCTATGTGAACATCTTCCTTACGAGGTCATAGGCTAACGTGGGAGGTTTGCGATTATTTATACATGGTGCCTAGCATATGGCCTTACATACATTTGTTGCTTGATAGAGGGTTTTTGAGCTGTGCTGATCTGAAGCCAGGAGCCAGGAGCTTCTTCCAGGTCTCCTATGCAGTCCAGGGGCCCAAGGACTTAGGCCATCTTCCACTGCTTTCCCAGGCCATAGCAGAGAGCTGGATTGGAAGTAGAGCAGCCGGGACTTGAACCTGCACCCATATGGATGCTGGCACTGCAGCGGTCGGCTTTATGTGTTATAGCACAGCACCAGCCCTGAAAATCTTTTTTTTTTTAATACATGTTAATACATGTTTTTAGTGTTTGCTAGGATTCTGTTACTTGGCTTTAATATTATTTAACTGGAAACTTTCAGGTTTTCATTATCAGTAAGTGTGCAGTGATCATTTTGTGTTCTATATAAATCTCTGATGTGTTCTTACAACCTCAGTCCACTTGAGTGTCCCCAAGCTTCTTTTATTGAGGCTTTTGAAAAAGCAGAGGTGACAGTGACATTTTCAGTGCCAGCTGCCGGTGCCTCTCTTTGTTTGGGATCTGATAGATGATTTAAGGGTGAAAAGCTCTTCAGATGCCTGGAGTGTGTCCCACGGCCTACACCTCTTAAGTAATGGGACAGAAGGTGGATTTATTTACGTTTAGGGAGCAGTCCTGTCCAGAACCAGGAAAGCCAGGTGCCACCCCAGGAACAGCCTGTCAGTAGAACAAACAGCACCGGTTTGTCCACGACACACCCAGACAAGGAAAACCCCAGTGGAAGTGGGTGGCAGCCGAACATAAACACCCCTTAGACGAGTCAATGAACCGTGGGCATTATGTAGCCCGCCGCCGGCTGCTCTTGGCGTCCCCGTGGTTCTTGTTGGCGGGTATCTTTCATTTTTTTGGTCAGAACTGATGAGTGAGTGCTTTTTCCATATTCTCTATTTTGGAAATGGTTTTTACCCAGTGTTCTTGGGGCTCTGTGTGACCCTTGACCTTTCCCATCAGACCATGTGTGGTCACTACGTGGCTCCTCTGGCCCCGAGCCCTTTGCAGAGACCCAGCTCCTCAAGGATCATCCCTCTGTGGTGTGTGAGGCTCCCATCTAACGACCAAGTCTCGACGTGACACCGCAGGGAGACACATGGACATGCATGGACACGCATGGACGTGCACATCACTCTGTGATTCAGACGTGTGAGTGGGCTGAGCTGACCGTCTCGTCCGGGTTGTCCCATAAGGGCACCCCGACGGGGACTTGGCCCAGGACTACAGTCGGCGGTTGTGAGCAGAGGAGGAGAGGGCACAGGGCAGGTGTGATCCCGCCAAGAGCCAGGCAGAGACCAAGACCTGTGTGAAGTGGTACAGAGACTGAGCAAGAGACTGGAAAGACTAGCGCCAGGCTGTCAGAGCTCGGGCAGGCACACGGAAGAAAGCAGGGCAGACATGGGGACCCAGGGCTGAATAAGGAGGGTAGAGCAGGGTTGGAGGCCAGAGGGGCAGGCTGATAATGGGAGCGTTCGGGCAGCTGGCAGGTGCTCTCGGTGCACTGTGTCTAGCATCGACCTCGTCATAAACAGCCCTTCTGACCGCTGTCCTTGGTTCAGTAGTGACAAGGAAGACCCGTGTCCCAGGCTCGGATCTCAGGGTCTCTCGCTGGCTTCCCTTCCTTTGATCTCTGCATCTGGTCCGTCACTACATCCCTAGCACCTCATGCCATCTGCAAAAAGGCCCTAAGCATCAGACCGTGGCTGCCCCACGCCTAGTGCCTAAGATACCTCACTTCATCTTGCCTGCCTACGCGCAAGGTAACAAGTCACCAGACCCAGAAATGAAGCAATGGGAACTCTCACTGCGCCCCCAGCCAGAGGATTGCAGGCGGCTGCAGATCAAGTTCTGCCTCCCCACCTCTGCCACTTGGTGCTTCCTGATACTTGACTGTGTGGTATTCTACCCCCGAAACCTTGAGGGCGTCTCCATTAAGAACCGGAATAAAGCCCTCGATTCCTCCCCTCTGTCCCTGTCCTGCACCTCTGGTTTCACCCCTTAGCATTTTCCTCCGTACACCCTGAGTTCCAACCCGACAGAGCCACCTGCTGCTCTCAGGACAGGCCCTGTGCCAGGGGCCTTGCTCATGGGTGGGCTTGGCTCTTGCCCACATGTCCCAGGCTCCGCAACCTTCCTGTCTGTCCAGCCGCTGTGGCAGTTCCCCGTCATCTCAGCCCAGGCTTCAGGAAGGTCTTGGAGCTCAGAGCATGCTGACTGCTCTGTGCTGTGTGTGAACATGGGTGTGTGCTGTGTGTCCCCTGAGTCCCCCAAGTCCCCCGGGAGTGCTGCCCATGGTTTAGGCAACTGGTGATGCATTCCAGTAAACCAGGGGGAGGGATAATCTTAGCTGAGTAAGAGGTGACAGGTCCACTGGGACCGAAAGGACAGGAAACCCGCTGTACAGCACTGCTTAGATCAGGAAAACTGGTAATTTTCTGACGCCAGCTGCCAGCCGGGAACTTTATATGGTTCTCATTAAGGCAAGAAGGGGAGCTAACTTGAGTGGCTAGTGCGAGGCAGGCAGTGTTGCACGGGTCGGATGACACTCTTCCCTTCGGTCATGCTCTCGCTGGCATCCTGTATCGCCCAGAATCGAACACCAGCTCCCTAGATCTGGCCCCAGGCCCTTCACGACTGACTCCTCTCCCCACTCCCTCCCTTCCTTCCTCCACTCCTCTGCTAGGGCTTCGCCCACAAATCTCAAATGTAAGTTTTTTTTCCTCTTCATCCTTAAACCTACATTGTTACGGTGACAACACCGAATACATGGCCTTTGTGTGGTTCTTTATACTTTGTCAAACACATTCCTGTGATGTTTCAGCCATACCATTTCACATGCCTTTTTCTTTTTTCTTTTCTCTCTCTCTCTCTTTTTTTTTTTAGATATATTTATTTGAAAGGCAGAATTACAGAGAAGGAGAGAGAGAGAGAGAGCGAGAGAGAGGGAGGGAGAGGGAGGTCTTCATCTGCTGGTTCACCCCCCAAATGCCTGCAGCAGCTGGAGCTGAGCCAATCCAAAGCCAGGAGCCAGGAGCTTCTTCCTGGTCTCCCACGTGGGTGCAGGGGCCCAAGCACTTGGGCCATCTTCCGCTGCTTTTCCAGGCACATTAGCAGGGAGCTAGATTGGAAGTGAAGCAGCCGGGACCTATATGGGATGCTGGCGCTACAGGCGGCCAACCTCTTTTCTTTTCGTTTTTTTTTTTTTTTTAAAGATGTCTTTGTTATTTGAAAGGCAGAGTTATAGAAGAAGGGAGAGTCACAGAGAAAGGTCTTCCATCTACTGGTTCACTCCCCAAATGGCCATATCCAAAGCCAGGAGCTTTTTCTGGGTCTCCCACGTGGGTACAGGGGCCCAAACACTTGGGCCGTCCTCCACTGCTTTCCCAGACCATTAGCAGGCAGCTGGTTGGGAAGTGGAGCAGCTGGGACTTAAACCGTCACGCATATGGGATGCAGGCAATATGGGTGGAGGCTTAACCTTCTGTGCCACAGCGCTAGCCTCTCACATGCCTTTTTCAAAGATCAGAATTCAGAGGGTATGGAGTGCCGAGAAAACTGGGCAGTTTATCAAATGAAGTCTTTGCCAGACATCATGGTGCCAGCCTTGGGACTAGTCTGTTCTTCCTTTTAAGCCTTACTTATGTATGTGCTGAAAAATTTCCTCCAAAATCTTCTACCAAGTGTCTGAGGTCTCTGAAGGGAAGTGGGACGCTGGTAGTTCTAATAACCACAGTGGGGAGCGTGCCTTATGTAATTTCCCATTATGCCATTTGTACCTTATCATTTTTTTGGACCAGTTTGCAGTATCTATTTAAATTAGTCATATGTATGTGTACTCTGGAGAATTGCTATTCTCATATTTTTTTCCAAAAAGCAGACTGTATTAGACAACTTGGAATATAGAGGAAGAAGAAAAATAGCTCCAAACTGAGAATAATCCTACAGTAATCCCTTGAGATTAACAGTTCAAAATGAGTTCTGGAGAAGACATCTTGCAACAACCCGCCTCTGTGACCCCCTTCTGTAGATAGGTACAAGGCACTTCAGGAGTTTCAGAAAATATGTATTATGAATAACACAATATGTGGGTATCAAAATTTTTTGCACCAGGGTTGGCGCTGTGGCATAGCAGGTGGAGCCACCACCTGCAGTGTCGGCATCCCATGTGGGTGCCGGTTCCAGTCCTGGCTGCACCACTTTTGATCCAGCTCTCTGCTGTGGCCTGGGAAAGCAGTAGATGTGCCCACGTGGGAGACCCGGAAGAAACTCCTGGCTTCAGATTGGCACAGTTCTGGCCGTTGCAGCCAACTAGGGAGTGAACCAGTGGGTGGAAGACTCTCTCTCCCCCTTCTTCCCTCCTTCCCTCCCTCTCCCCTTTTCCCCCCTCTCTCCCCTCCCCCTCCCCATCTCCCTCTGCCTCTCCTCTTTCTGTAGAACTCTGACTTTCAAATAAATAAATAAATCTTTAAAAAAATTTTTCCCCCAAAGTAAATTTACCTTTCTATTCCATTTTCCCACTGGATTTTTGAAGTATGCTTGAATTTTCAAATCTGGCTCTTTATAACAATATATAGTTCATATTGTTAGTAAAAGGATTTTTGTTTAAAAAACATTGATTTATTTGAAAGGCAGAGTTACAGAGAGAGAGGAAGAGACAGAGATCTTCTGTCTGCTGGTTTACTCCGCAGTGGCTGCAATGGCCCCGGGCTGGGCCAGGCCGAAGCTAGGAGCCTGAACTCCATCCACATGGCCGGCAGGGGTCCAAGCACTTGGGCCATCTTCCGCTGCTGTCTCAGGAGCATTAGCAGGGAGGAGCTGGACTGGAAGCCGGAACTTGAACTGTCAGTCCCTTTTGGAATGCCTGCGTAGCAAGCAGTGGCCTAAGGAACTGTGCCACAGCGCCGGCCCCAGTGGTGCTGTTTTGTAAGCTGGAGAACAGAAGAGGGGGAGCAGAAGTGGGAGATGTTCAGGAAGATGATTTCTGTGTAGCCAAGCTAAGTAGAAGCATCCCGAGGCGATGAACCCCTGACAACTGCAAACGTGGGCTTGGGCGGGACAGGGAGTCACGGGGACTGGGTCAGGATTGGATCCTGGCTCTGCTCTGCCCTTCAGTCCTTCCTTCTCCAGAGCGAGTTGTGTGATGCTCTCAAAGCTGCCGCGGGCTGAACCGGTGGAAAGTGTAGGATCGTTGTCTGAGCGGAGAGGAAGAAGCAGAGGCCCAGGTGCTGGCTCTTTTTAGACAGTGAGTGGAGCACAGCTCACATAGACAAGAAGTGTAACAGCTAAGGCTTATTATAGGAAAAGTGCGCTTCTTAAGAGAGCAGAAGCCGAGAATCAAAGCTCAGGTTGAAGCTGAGACTCGAGGCCCAGAGCGTGGAAAATGCTGTACGTTTGTAAGGGTTCGGGGCCCTTTGTGAGGCTGTGCAGTCAGTCATGTGGTCTGCAGGCCACCTGCTGTCGCCAGATCTCTATACAGCTTCTAAGCGAAGGGTCTTCAAGCTGGTGATTTCATTTTCTCAGCTTCTCCTTTAGCCCTTTTTTTGTCTCCTGCCTCAAGGTCTTGGATAAGGGAGGCAGTGTAGAGCGAAAGAGACAAACTGTGAAAGCCATGAAAGCATTCCGGAATTTGCTTTTCTCAGCTTCCCGAGTTAACCCTTGTCTGTCTCCTGCCTCAGGCCTGCCTGGAAAGTCTTGGGTTGTGGGCCTTTATATCTTCAGAGTACAGTTGGCCAGCCTGCTCCTGGCATTGGAGCTGCCGCCTGGGTTTGTGTGGGCTGTCAGTGCAGTGGGTGGCCTGACCCAGGGGCCATGGCTGGTGGTGCCCAGGTGGGCGGGCAGTGTCTCTGCCTTGTGACCCCTTTCCTGCTGCCTGCTGGGTGGGGCTGAGTGCCTTTGAAGCTCTCTTGTAATTTCTTTACTGTAAACACCGTCTCCCCGAGTTCCTGAATTATTATTTTTTTTCTCATTGCAGATCATCAATGCCGTGGTCCTGCTGATTTTACTGAGCGCGCTGGCTGACCCCGACCAGTACCACTTCTCGGGTTCTGAGCTAGGAGGCGACATCGAGTTCATGGATGATGCCAGTGAGTCCGTCAGCAGTTGCAGATCCCGTGGTATTTTCAAGGCAGGGAAGCTGGCCACCTGTCCTGCCTGTTAAATCACAAGTATTGATTTGTGTGCCCCCATGGGCCAATATAACTTTTCTTTGTTCCAAATCATATGAACAAATACGTAATGCACATGGTTTGCCTCTGTTCAGGCGCAAGAATCTAAATAAGTTCTCTCTCCCCTGCATTGTATGTTAACTTTCTATTTTGAAAAGTATTCCTTTGTTGTGGATTTTTGGGGCCTTTTGGTCTTGGAAGGGGGAGGAGTAAGTGACAAGAAGGGAGATTTAAAGGATCGTGCGTATCCCTCTGTGTATTCTCTAATGCTTCGGTAGTCCCCTTTCTTCCAGGAGGTGACCGTTTTCCGTTCTGCTTATTTGATGAATGTAGGGCCTTTTCCCAGGAAGTCGAAACATACAGAGAGGTGTGGGTGTGGGGGCCCGCTCTAAGAGCCCTGTTACCTTTTAATGATAGCAGCCGTTCCCTGTCCGAGCTGCCTAGGTCAGTGCCGCGTGCCACCACAAGCAACATCGTGTCCACTGAGTTCTCATTGGCTTTGGAGAACTTCATATGCATTCGAGCAAAAGAATGTGTGAGCAGGGAGAGGGTTTAAGGGTAGACTGGGAGTGTTTGAAAGACTTGGTGGAGTTGTGGATTTTACTCTGTGGGCTTGGGTACCTGCAGGCGTGTGTTAGGAAGATGACTTGCTGAGCGGAGGCCGTGTATGGGGGCTTGGGCATGTGAGGCCCCACAGGCCATTCTTGGATGGTTCCCTGCTGAGCAGGCTGCATAGAGAGAGGCTGGGGTTTTGAAGCCGTGACTGCTGTGTGTGTTCCAGCTTCAGTACGCGGGTGGGGAGATGGGGGAAGAAAAGGAGACTTTGAATGAAGTGTCTTAGTGCAGCGTAGTGTTAGGAGGGTATACTCCAGCCACAGAGCTCAGCTCTGGTTTTTAAAGATTTATTTGTTTTATTTGAAAGGCAGAATAACAGAAAGACAGAGATCCTTATACTCTGGTTCACTCCCCAGTTGCTTACAGCAGCCAGGGCTGGGCCAGGCAGATCCAGGAGCCAGGAGCTCCATCCTGGTCTCCTGTGTGGGTGGCAGGAATTCAAGCACTTGGGCCATCATCTGCTGCCTTCCCACGAGCATTAACGGGGAGCTGGATCGGAAGCAGAGCAGCCGGAAAACTCAGATTGGAGTTTCCATATGGGATGGCGGTGTGGTAAATGGAGGCTTAGCCCACTGAGCCATGGAGCTCAGTTTGCATCCTGGCGCTGCCATGTGTGACTTGTGCTGACCTTGACCTCTGTGTGCCCTGGTGTCTCCCTGTGAAAGACAGTCCTGGTATCCGTCTCCCCCTTTGCATCGATCATTTTGAGGAATAAGTAAGTTAATACATGAAAAGCACATACAGTGGGATCAAGAAAAGTGCCCATTGTAAGTCACTATTTTGTTAGCTGTTGTTGTTTGGAAATGTTTGCGGTGAAGTGCGAGCTGCGTAACAGCAGATTTTAAAAGGCGGTCAGATATGTGAGTCTGCAGCCAGCCGGAGGAGAGGTCCAGACGGAGACACACTTCGGAGGCTGTCAGCCTGCAAGTGGCTTTTGTGTCGGGGGAGAGCAGAGAGACGAGGGAATGAGTCCCAGGGCTGAGCCCTCGAGGAGCCCTTGTCATTAAGAGGTCAGGAGGAGGAGCCGGAGCACAGCGGGTCTGAAGGAAGGAAAGCCGGCGCATGCTTTGTATCTGTCTTCTTCCACAGCGGTGGGTTCATAGCCGTAAGAAGCCAGGGCGTGGGGCTGGCGCTGTGGCATAGCGGGTAAAGCTGCTGCCTGCAACGCTGCGGGCATCCCCTGTGGGCACTGGTTTGTGTCCTGGCTGCTCCACGTCTCATCCAGCTCCCTGCTAATGGCCTGGGAAAAGCAGTAGAAGGTGGCCCAAGTGTCCGGTCCCCTGCCGCCCGCATGGGGGATGTGGTGAAACTCCTGGCTTTGTGGCCATCTGGGGAACCCGCAGATGGAAACCTTTTCTCTCTGTCTCTCCCCCTCTCTTTGATAACTCTTTCAAAATAAAATAAATACATCTTAAAAAAAAGAAAAAGCTTAAAAGAAGTCAGGGCCTCATTATCCTGGGGTTTGGCACCTTGCCAGACAGGGACATGACTTCTGCTATAACATTTCTTATTCTCTGTAGTCTGAATAACTCCATTACGCTTATGCATTCTTCCGGGAAGGATAATGGTTCCGTGAATATTAAATTAATATCTCTTCTGCCTGCCTTCCCTTGAGTTTAAAAAACTACACATATCATGTTTGATTGACATTTAAAAATAATACTGTTTCCAGTAGCAGGATTCTTCTTCTAGGGTAGTTGACGTTAGAGAAAGAAACTTGGGGGCCGGCGCCGCGGCTCACTAGGCTAATCCTCCGCCTTGCGGCGCCGGCACACCAGATTCTAGTCCCAGTCGGGGCGCCGGATTCTGTCCCGGTTGCCCCTCTTCCAGGCCAGCTCTCTGCTGTGGCCAGGGAGTGCAGTGGAGGATGGCCCAAGTGCTTGGGCCCTACACCCCATGGGAGACCAGGATAAGTACCTGGCTCCTGCCTTCAGATAGACGCAGTGTGCTGGCTGCAGCGCGCAGGCCGCAGCGGCCATTGGAGGGTGAACCAACGGCAAAGGAAGACCTTTCTCTCTGTCTTTCTCTCACTGTCCACTCTGCCTGTCAAAAAAGAAAAAAAAGAAAAAAAAAGAAACTTGGAACGACGTGACTCTGTTGCGATGGGATAATAATACTGTGTGCCTTGTTCGAATCACCAGAGTTTTTTTGTTTTTGTTTTTGTTTTTTAAGATTATTTATTTATTTGAAAGTTACACAGAGAGGCAGAGAAAAAGAGAGAGAGAGGGATGGGTAGAGGTAGAGTCAGAGAGAGAGAGAGAGAGATCTTCCATCTGCTGATTCACTCCCCAACTGACCTCAACAGTCAGAGCCGGGAGCCAGGAGCTTCTTCCAGGTCTCCCACGTGGGTGCGGGGCCCAAGACTTGGGCCATCTTCTACTGCTTTCCCAGGCCATAGCAGAGAGCTGGATTGGAAGTGGAGCAGCTGGGACTCGAACCAGCACCCATATGAGATAATGGCATTGCAGCTGGCAGCTTTACCCACCATGCCACAGCGCCAGCCCCTGCCAGAGTTTAAGCCAGGTGATGACTGTCTCACAGCAGAGAGGCTTCACGTAGCTGGCTTCAAAGACTTGCTGGTGCTTATGACCTTGAACTAGTGCTTGTTCAGTGATGTCCTGTGTATCACTCCAGTGCGGTTGAGCTTTCTCTCCTCTCCCCTGTGTCAGAAGGGATTGAACGAATGGTCTGTAATTCCTGGAGACTGAAGATGGTCTGCAAGACTGGATATTCACTGGAGTGAACTTTTTTTTCTTTTAAGATTTATTTGTATGGGGACTGGCGCCCATATGTTAGACCACAGTGCTGGCCCTGTGAATTTGTTTCTAAAAAGTTTCTTTGGTCTCCCACTTCCTTCCCATGCTTTGATCTCCTTTCTTTAATAAGCTTGGAGATCAAAGGTCACTATATTTGACAAGCCCGTCCATATTTAATTCATATATGGTTAGAATTAGTCCTTGAGATGGGTATAATCAGTGTGTTTTTTTTTTAATTGTGCTTGAAAATCTCTTAAAGATCTTACTTATCTGAAAGACAGAGCCACAGAGGGGCAAAGGCAGAGACAGAGAGGTCTTCTACCTGCTGTTTCACTCATCACGTGGCTGCAACAGCCGGAGCTGGGCCAGTCCGAAGTCAGGAGCCAGGAGCCTCTGCTATGTCTATCCTGTGGGTGCAAGGGCCACAGCACTGGCCCTGTGCTTGGAAATTTTAAAAGTTAATATCGTGGTTTTATGTTGATATGTTTTTGGAATGCTGGTGTTGTCTGAAGATTTATTCAGGAAGACAGGGCACGCATGTGTCTCATTTGTCTGTGTGATCAGTTTTCTGAAATGATCTGAAGAGGAAAGCCAGATTCTGGCCTACAGCCAAAAGGGGAATATAGAGGACTCCACTAGGATACTGAAAGGAAGTATAGAAATTTCTCTTTATTTTAAACATAGGCTTTTAACTCTTCTGTTTATATGTACATATGAAATTTAGGAATATTAGTAATGCATGCTTGTAACTTAAGGGATTTTTGTCATTTATAAAAGACAGTGAGTATACTAGGACAGAATGAGGAACTGCCATAGATTGTAGGGGGCTGCACTAAATTCTGAAAGAGAAGAGGGTTGTTGATGGGGAGCAGGTGAAATTTAATAAGGTCTGTAGTTTAGTTGATAGCAGCATACCAATGTCACTTTCCTGAGTCTTAATAATTATAACAGTGCAGATAGATTGTTAAGAAGAAGCAGAAAAAGGAGAAGGATATGGATGAACTGTACTCTGTTTGCAGCTCTGCTGTACGTCCAAAATGACCTTGAAATAAGAAGTTCAAGGAAAAATATTTTAGTCTCTGACTTTGAAGATAGAAAGGTAATAATGCTCGGAAAGCACTTCTGAGTGTGTGTGATGTGTTGTGCATCTGTAACATCGACCTCAGGAATTTTGCAATGTGGTTTGGCCATGAACTGTAATAGTGCTGTGCATACCACCTGAGCAGCAGGTGACCCAAATTACATGTCTGATTAACTTTGCAGATTTGTCTCTCTAGTCAGACTCGCTTCCTTTCATTCGTGGGCTAGGGATACCTGGCCTAGGGAAGGGCATGGCCAGAGAAGTAACCAAGAATCAATAATTACTGGTATAGATGGGAATCTCATTTAGGATAAAGATTCTGCTATGTTTATTGGAGAAAAGACAGTCTGTTCAGTACATTTTTCTGGGTGAAATCAATAAGACAAAGATCAGGTGCCTTACAAAAGCAGATCTCCATAAGAGAAATGCAGGTTACAGCCACAGCCTTAGATTACTGAACAGCTTCAAAGTGGCCGTCATTAACACGCCTAACAGTACCACCTGCTAGTATGGATGTGGAGCAACTGGAATTCTCAGATTGTTGCCGGGAGAGTATATTGTACAGCCGCGTTGAGAAAACTACAGCTGAGCACGCGTCAACCTTGGAACTTAGTAGTTCTACTCCTAGATATGCTGCCTTCAGGAATTGGGGTGTAAGTCCATCATAAGCCCTGTGTAAAAGTGGTCATAGTGGCTTTATTCATCATAGCTCCAAACTGGAGGCATCTGATTTCCACCAGTTTTAGAATGGACAGAATCAGAGCCAAGGAGATAAAGTAGGTGATGGGAATTCACTATACCATTGCGTACATATTTATGTCCTTCTGGGTTTTGAATGTTTTGATAGTAAAAACTTAGAAATAGGGGAAAATAGAGTTGTCTTCCTGGGCTGTTGGCACCATGGAGCAAAGCTTTTCTTGCTCTGGTGTCTGAAGGTGCCTGGCAGGCTGCCTGCTTGCTCTCTGTTCACCTGGGTCCCCACAGTCTTGAGAAAACAGAACAGCAGAGCAAGCTGAGCCACTAGAACCATCCTGCTCCTTTCTTTCATCCATCCACTCTTCCATCTGTTTGTCTTTTGAATTAGATCTAATTAAAAGGATGGCATAGTCTGTGCCTTGACTATTTTTTAAAGGTTAATTCTATGAATATTCATTTTTTTAAAAGATTTATTTATTTATTTACTTGAAAGTCAGCATTAGAGAGGGGGAGAGAGAGAGAGTGAGATCTTCCCTTCACTGGCTTATTCCCCAAATGGTCACAACAGCTAGGGCTGAGCCAGGCCAAAGCCAAGAACCAGGAACTTCATCCGAGTCTCCCACATGGGTGCTGCCGTCCTCCGCTGCTTTCCCAGGCACATTAGCAGGGAGCTGGATCGGAAGTGAAGCATCTGGGACTCAAACCAGCACCCATAAGGCATGCCAGCGTTGCAGATGGCGGCTTAACCTGCTGCGCCACAGCGCTGGCTCCCTGAATATTTGGAGTTCATCATCTCTACAGAGATTAAATAGTGAAGAGGCACCAAAAAGTCTTTATAAAATATGCTAAGTGATGGTGCTGTGAGCACACGTGTCTTACTTTATTGGAAAAGAGTGCGTCGGCCCCTTCCTGGTTGCCTGTCAATTCCTCTGCTCAAGCACAGCCCGCCTCCTGAGTTACCAGCCTTGGCTTTCCTTTATACACTCGCCACACATGCTTGTGTCCGTGAGTGCCCTGTTGTGTTTAATTTCCATGTGCTCCCCCCCCCCCCCCCCCGTGAGACTCTGGTCTGAAGCTATGATCTCAAATAATCGGACAATAGCAGTGCACTACATCACCCTTGGCAATGCACAAAAACCCCCTAGCATGATTGCTCAAGCTTAAAAGTAGAAAGGTTGCACCTGGGTTACCTGGGCTAATAATAAAGTTGTGATTTGTCTGTGTCTTACATTAATGTCAAGTCCTAATTGCTAATTGTAATATTGTAACTGGTATTGTCAAGATTATGATAAATATTAATTTCACTTAGGTTTTAGGTTATGTTGACCCCAGTAACCATATACTCTCTTTTGATTTTAGCAACTGTGTATAGCAACCGTGCATAGCAACCATGTATTCCCCCCTTCCCGGTTTTGCGGTTTTTGCCTTTATAAACCCTAACCTTTGGTTATTCGGGGCTGCTCTGCTCATGATGATCAGACAGCCCCAGCATGCTGGATGATCAATAAAACTTCCCCATGCTGTTTGCATAAGAAAAAAAAATTTCCATGTGCTTAATTAGTGGCTTCATAAAGTCTGCATTCACTCGTGATTTGGGTTTTTCACTTTTGCTGTGTGTTACAGAAAAGTACTCAGACACTTATTGAAGATCGTAAGGAGGGCTGATCCAAGGAGGACTAGGGTGGTGGGGCAGTGGGGTGGGGCTTGAGGCCCCTCCCTCTGGGGGGTAGGTGGAGATTTACCCCAGTCAGTGGGTGGGGATAAGTGGGTGGAGACTACTGAGAAGCAATATGGAGGCAGGGGCACTGTTGCTGAAGGCAGGCCCTGGTGATAAGGTGGAGGGGATGGTGAGAATTTGGTCAGTTACTGAGGTGATCAGATGTCAAAGGTGAGGATTTTCAATCCACTGATCTGTGCTAAGTGAACCAAGGCCTGGGCCCAAGGTGTGGCCTGCCTCGCTTGGCCAGGGTTAGAAAGTCTCCATCTAACTAACTGGGTGCTTCCCGCACTGGCCCAGTTGCCCGGCAATCTGGGAAACTCAGGTTTTAGCCTCAGCCTGTGCCAAGGAGGAGGACACTGGAAGGAGGGGGAGGCGGGCGGTGCTGATTCGCCTGTCCCATGAGTGTGTGTCTGTGTGGCAAGGCAAACCCTGGCCTGCTTTTGCAGAATTCGCTGGCTGTTCTTGTTAGTGTATGTTTTGTGCTTTAGCACCGGCTTGCTCAGTTCCCAGGAAATCGTGTTGTGTATTTGTGTATTGTTATTACACTTACTGATTTATCTAGGGAGGAGTCACATATTTCCTCCTGGATTTTGTCTACTACTTATATCTTTTGTTTAATAGCTTTAATGAGGATAAAGGTTACATACATGAAACTTAGTGTCTTTAAAGGTATGGTCCTGTCATTTTCAGTAAACTTGCAACATTGTGCAACTTAAAAATACCTAGTTACAATATATGCCTTTCTAGTTATTAAAATCTTCTTTAGTGACTGTCAGTGGGGTTTCTAAAAGTTTTCCATAACAATCATGTGTTTTTTAAATTCAATTTGTTTTATTCTTTTGAGGTCTAGTCTTATACAGCCCTGGCTCTCCAGTGAACATTATCACAAATGTAAATTCTGCTTATTGGTTTTATGAAGAACTTTAATGGGAGTCAAGTATTTCATTTTTAAATCCTCCAATAGAATAATGAGGCTGGCAGGAGCTAATTTCCCTTCTTGGGAGAGTTGAGATGTTTTCTGAAGTTGATGTTCAAAAAACCATGATTTCATGGGTCCTTCCTGGCCTCTCGTAGGCCCTATGATGGGGATGAACCCTGAAGCAGCGTCATGTTAAGTGAAAGAAGCCAGGCACAAAGGGCCACACACTGCGATTCCATGGATGTGAAATGTCCAGAAGAGGCAAATCCACAGAGGCAGAAAGTGGATTTGTGGTCGCCAGGGGCTGGAGGAAGCAGGGATGGGAAATGAGTGTGGATGGATATTTGGGTTCTTGTTGGAAGGATGATTAATGAGTGGTGGTTGCACAACTTTGCAAACATGCTTTAAAAAAAAAAAAAACCCATTGAATTGTATACTAAAACACTGCATTTTATGGTATGTAAAATATATCTAAATAAAAATTGCAAAGAACAAAAGACCCAACACAAATACCACGTCCTCAGATAAATTCTTCCTCCTGGCTCCAAGTTACACGGTCCCATCTGACCTCCCCTTGCCTTGTCTGTTATCTCCGGCTGAGCCTGTCTTCCTGGAAATGCTAAGCTCCTTGAGAACACACTGTCCTGATGATCTGCAGCCCCACTCCCAGTGGTTATCCAGGGTACACACCCATTGAAAATTCATGAAATAAATTGAAGCGTAAGGTTAGAAAAAGTAGCAAGTTAAGGAAAACAACCCCTCCTGTTTGAATTTTATTCTTCCTGTAAAAAGGTATAAATAATCAATGCACACATGAAAAAGCTGTGTTGGGGTCTTCCTTCTCTCTCAGAAGAACACAGTTGTCTTGTTTCTTATGCTTCCTGAAGCTCTCAGTCTGAGAATGGGGACCCTGCAGGAGGCACTTGACCTGAGAGGTTTCAGGGCTTTGTATTTTGCACTGTTGTGAACTCAGCTGGAAATAGCTCTCTAGACTTAATGGTGGCAATATCTACCCTGGTTTGCATGTACTGAAGTGCCAGGCTAGACAAGTAAGATATGGGAACATACATTAGCTAGTTAGCAAGCTAGCTACACTTTTTTTTTTTTTTAAGATTTATTTATTTATCTGAAAGGCAGAGTTATGGAGAGGCAGAGGAAGAGGCAGAGAGAGAGAGGTCTTCCTGGAGAGAGAGGTCTGCCTGGAGCTGGGCTGATCTGAAGCCAGGAACCAGGAGCTTCTTCTGGGTCTCCCACTTGGGTGCAGGGGCCCAAGGACTTGGGCCATCTTCTACTGCTTTTCCAGGCCACAGCAGAGAGCTGGATCGGAAGAGGAGCAGCCAGGACTTGAACTGGCACCCAAATGGGATGCTGGCACTGCATGTGGCAGCTTTACCTGTTATGCCGCAGCCCCAGCCCCCTTGTTTTGGGAGTTACATGGAGCTAGTTCTTACTCGTGTTATGGGAGGGACCAACAGTAGCTGGTAAGTCAGAAATCTAGCTATATCTTTTTTTTTTTTTAAGATTTTCTTTTATTTATTTATTTGAGAGGTAGAGGTATAGACAGTGAGAGGAAGAGACAGAGAGAGAGGTCTTCCTTCTGTTGGTTCACTCCCCAGTGGCTGCAATGGCCGGAGCTGTGCCGATCCGAAGCCAGGAGCCAGGTGCTTCTTCCCCATCTCCCATGCTGGTGCAGGGGCCCAAGCACTTGGGCCATCTTCTACTGCTTTCCCAGGCCATAGCAGAGAGCTGGATTGGAAGTAGAGCAGCCGGGACTAGAACCAGTGCCCATATGGGATGCCGCAACTATAGGCAGAGGATTAACCTACTGTGCCATGGCGCCGGCCCCTAGCTATATCTTTTTAATGGGAAGGAAACACATGCAAGAAATAAGAGAAAGTCGACAGAAATAGATTATGTGAACAAAAGCATTTCAGGTCACTTCTGTGTGCCTATTCTATTTCAATGACTGCGTATCAGGACACATTTTCCAATTATGCCTTTTCTGACTTGTGGTGGAGCTTTACTTGGGATCTTTTTCAGGTTACAACTGCATTATTAGGGCAGGATTGTAATCTAGGAAACAATGAGGTGTCAGTGTTTCTGTTGTTGGGTTGGGGAGCTACTGTGCACAGCATAACAAAGAAGGATGTTCCTGTCACTGGCCAGACTGTTAGTGATTACCAGATCCCCATGTTGCTGTTAGGACCATTTCCTCATTTGCCTTTGACTTGTGCAGAATCAATTTTCATTCCTCAGAGTAACTCTCTTTCAAGATTTATTTGGATATTTGAAAGGCAGAGTTATAGGGAGGGAAGGAGAGACAGTGAGAGACAGATCTCCCGTCTGCTGGTTCACTCCACAAATGGCCACAACAGCCAGGGCTGAATTAGATTGAAGCCAAGAGCCTGGGGACTCCATCTGGGTCTCCCACATGCATGTCAGAGGCCCAAGCACTTGGGACGTCGTTTGCTGCCTTCCCAGGTGCATTAATAGGGAGCTGGATGGGAAGTGAAGCAGCCAGGATTTGAACTGGCCACATATGAGATGCACTGCTGCACCACCAAACTGCTGCCCCATGAGCAGCTGTATTCTCTGTGGTGACTACACACTGATTCAGAGCGAGCAGACGTTCTCAATTGCTAGGAGATAGAATGTCCCCTGGCCCATTTTGTGTAACTGCTCTGGGTATTTATTTGCTGTATTGGGCAGTTCTCACCTACGTGTTGAGGTTGTAGGGGTCAGCAAGATCTAGAAGTCCATCAGGGAGGTTACTCCAGCAGAAGTTACACAGACAGCACACAGCTAACAAGCACAGCAAGACAGTGGTGATCCGTGTGTGCCGTAAGGAAAATAGCACTGTAACCTGGTAGGGGTGGTGGTGGGGGGGTGCCTACGGGAACCCTAAGAGCATCAGCGCCTGTCTGTGACACTGGAGCTGAAACGTGAATGACTGGGAAGGGGAGCTGGTCGTGTGAAAATAGGCGTTTCCTTTGGTGAGTGAGAAGCTGCAAGTACAAGGCCCTGGGTGGTGTGATCCTGCTGTGTTCAGTGAACCCAGTGGTGGTGTAGCAGAGACAAGACACCAAGGCCCTTTAACTGCAAGTAGTCTTTTATCGTGCTGTCATAAGGCCCAGGTGGAGTTTCTTACCCAAAAGCCTGAGCCCAGAACAAAAAGAGTTATTTCCTTGTATATGGTTTTAGCCTCTCTGTCTCCCTTGTGTGGCTACATGCATGCATTTGATTGGCTATTCTAATGTTACATGGCCCAGGCAGGAATTGTTGCAATACTGTGCATGGGTAAGTAGTTACCGATGATGATTTTTCCACACACATACTGAGCTGTGTGCTGTCTGGCAAGGGTTAACACTATTGCTCTGTAGGAACAAGCAGAGCCTGAAATGGTTACATAGAAGCAGATAGTAGCTACAGTTGGAGCCTTCACAGGCAAGCAGATAAAAACCACATTTCCTTCCCAGAACAGATTCCAACCTTTTTCTTCTGACCTTGCGAAGGCTTCTACCAAAACTTTAATCATGTCAGTTAGAAACAAGTTTAATGAGAAGACAGGGGCCTCATCTGCAGCGTGGGAGGTTATCACAGTGAACAAGGGCGTCTAGGATGAGGTAGGGTGAGAATAAACAGTAAGAAACAGATTCCATTTTCAATGAGTTAGGAAGTGATGAGAGGGCTGGCGCCGTGGCGCAGTAGGTTAATCCTCCGCCCGTGGCGCTGGCATTCTGTATGGGCTCCAGTTCTAGTCCCGGCTGCTCCTCTTCTAGTCTAGCTCTTTGCTGTGGCCTGGGAAAGCAGTAGAAGATGGCCCAAATCCTTGGGTCCCTGCACCCATGTGGGAAACCAGGAAGAAGCTCCTGGCTTCTGGCTTCAGATCGGCGCAGCTCCGGCTGTTGCAGCCATTTGGGGAGTGAACCAGTGGATGGAAGACCTCTCTCTCTCTGTCTCTCCCTCTCACTGTCTGTAACTCTAACTCTCAAATAAAATAAATAAAATCTTTAAAAATAAAAAAAGGGAAATGATGAGAAAGTTTTCATTAGAGCTGTGAGGCACACGTGAGTTTACATGCCTGTCTATAGAAGAGTACCCAATCTGTTGTTTAGATAATTCAGTGGCCCAGAAGACCAAATTTGTAAAAATACAAAAATCTGTATCCAAGACCCATTTTCTGTTTTTGAAATAATCTCATCTGTGGTCATTTACGTGATTCTTTGGACACTTCACCTCAGTTAGCCATCATCTTCTCAAAATCCCAAGGAACTGTGGGGTTTACTCAGTAGAGGGTTTTTTTATTCCTCACTGGTGTATATACAGAATGGCTTAGCGTCAGCAGAGCTTCATAAACAGGTGCAGCCCTGAGCTTCAGCTTGGCTTTGCTCTTCTGTGAGTGGCCTTCAGGGCTGTGGCGCATCATTCAGTGGCATCCTGGCAAGGTTGGCCTGAGCCCAGCCCTGGGAGGCCTCTCCTCAGAGGTGGCAGGGTGGGCCACCAGGGCCTGGCTGCTGGAAGCTAGCACGCATGGTTACGATGAGGATGAAGAGGGCTGAATACAGTGCCACCTGGCTGACAGCCGCTGCTGAATGAGCTGGTGCAGTAGCTGCCGGAGAGACCACTGAGCAGCCACAGCAAAGAGCAGCAGGTGCAGGTCCTGGTTTACAGGGAACGGCTGTGGTCTCCAGAACCCAGCTCTGTTAACACCATGCAGTATGTTGCAGATGGTGGGCTGCTGGACGAGAATCCTGGTCACAGAGACGCCTGTTAGAAAACACACTGATGGTCCCACGTAGAACGTGGGAAATGAAGGTGTCTGTAAACCTGACTCCCGACAGACCATGCTCTGAAAGCAGAGAACACGGTAGAGAGTGTGACACTAAGACTGCCATCTCCGAAACTGTCATCTCGTTTCTCCCCTCCTGATAGCAAACTATTTGCCGAGCTAAGCCACAGACTAAGTGATTTATAATCCTCATGTATTACCATTAGTCCATTTTACAGGGAAGAAGACAGCACATAAGCTAATGAATAAAAGGAACAATTTGACAAAATGAAAGAAAAAAACCCCATTAAATAGTGTCTGCTACTAATTTTTGTGTTTTTTAAACCTTTGACAGATATGTGCATTGCTATCGCAATTTCTCTTCTCATGATCCTGATATGTGCAATGGCCACTTACGGTGCATACAAGGTAAGCAGCTTGCAGTAAGGTGCTGGCCTTTAATTCAGTGCCTTACGTGTATAATTCATCCAACTCTGAAATACAGGGTGCTTCACAAAGTTCATGGAAAAGTGGTATTAAAAGGTAAGTTTATCAGCACTCTGGCCTCAGAATCAGCCCTTAAGGCATTCAGATCTGGCTGAAGAGCCCATGAGAGTATTTTAGGCATGGAAAGCCAAGACACTCTGGCAAAAAACAAAACAAAAAAACAAAAAACAAAACCCTAAATAAAAGATCTCTGTGAGTGAGATCCCAGTGGAAAGAACGGGCCATCAAAGAAGGAGGTACCTCGCGCTGAAGGGAGAAGAGAACTTCCACTTTGACTATGACCCTGTCTAAATAAGATCGAAGTCGGCAAACTCAAAAGGCTTCCATAGCCTTGGCAACTCATGACTAGAGCCTAGGAGATTACTGACGCCATAAAGAAGAGTGTCAATTTGTTAAGTCAACAACAGGAGTCACTGTGCACTTACTCCTCATGTAGGATCTCTGTCCTTAATGTGTTGTACAATGTGAATTAATGCTATAACTAGTACTCAAACAGTACTTTACACTTTGTGTTTCTGTGTGGGTGCAAACTGTTGAAATCTTTACTTAATATATGCTAAACTGATCTTCTGTATATAAAGAGAATTGAAAATGAATCTTGATGTGAATGGAATGGGAGAGGGAGTGGGAGATGGGAGGGTTGCGGATGGAAGGGAAGTTATGGGGGGAAAAACCACTGTAATCCATATTCTGTACTTTGGAAATTTATATTTGTTCAATAAAAGTTAAAAACAAAACAAAAAAACAATAGTAAAAATAAAGTTTGAAGTTTGTGCTCTAAAATTTCACTTTATTATATTGAAATACACTGTACTCACCAGAAAAAAAAAAGAGGTAAGTTTATTTTCATGCAAAAAGTTTTGTTTTAGTTTCTTCCTATTTGAAAGAGAAAGAGTGACACAGATCTTTTATCTGCCGCCTCACTCTCCAAATGCCTGCAGCAGCTAAGGCTGGATCAGGTTGAAGTCAGGAGCCCGGAACTCAGTCCTGGTCTTCCTAGGTGGGTGGCGGAGACCCTAGTATTTGGGCCAACATCTGCTTCCCAGGGTACACCTTAGCAGGAACCTGGCAAGAATGCAGACATTCCACTATGGATGGGATGTGGGTGTTCCAAGTGGCACCTTCACCACTGTGTGAAGCAACCACCTGGGAGCAAAAGATTCGTGAATTCCACACATCCTTTCTTCATGATAACACATTTCCGTGAACTTTTTGAAGACCCTTCATAAGTAAGAAGGAATTGTTTTGAGTTTTCTGTGGGAATCTTGGCACTAGGAAAACCAGTAACCCCAGTGTGATAGTCGCAGAGGTACTCCTCGGGCCTGGCTTGGTAGCTGCTTCCGCATGGCCTCTCGATGGCCATCCTGACCTGGTGTCAGGAATTTCAGTTCCTCCATTTCCCTTCAGATTCATGAACGAGTTCTTTGAAGTTAGCAAAATTATGTTTTGTAACATTGGCATATTAATGTTCTCTCTTCTCTTCCCTGTAGCAACACGCTGCCTGGCTCATCCCGTTCTTCTGTTACCAGATCTTCGATTTTGCCCTGAACACCTTGGTTGCAGTCACTGTGCTTGTCTATCCCAACTCCATTCAGGAATACATACGGCAGCTGGTACGTGGCCCGCCCAGCTACATTCCTCGTGGGGGGAAGCTGAGACAGGCCGGGGTGTGGAACTGGTAGAGCTAGACATACCTGCACTGTTGTTTGTGGGTGTTTGATTTGCATCTGTGTTATGACCAGAGATTTTTAAATATCTTTTAAAAATATTTATTTTATTTGAAAGGCAGAGTTACAGAGAGGGAGGGAGAGAGATCTTCCATCCTCTGGTTCACTCCCCAAATGGCCACAAAGGCCAGGGCTGGGCCAGGCTGAAGCCAGAAGCCAGGAGCTTCTTTGAGGTTTCGCATGTGGGTGCAGGAGCCCAAGCACTTGGGTCAACCTCTGCTGCTTTCCCAGGGGCATTAACAAGGAGCTGGATTGAAAGCAGAACAGCTAGGACTTGAACTGGCATCCATATAATATGCTGGCTTGGCAGGTGGCGGCTTAACCCAATACACCACAATGCCAGCCCCTAAATATTATCTTAAAGATAAGACTTTTGTTTTTTCAGAATACTTTTTAGGAAATCATAATCTTCTTTAGCCCAAGAGAGGTAAATTGGTGGCAGCACTGGTGGTGTTGGGTCTACCAGCCTACATTATACTCCGGTTACTAGTTACTTGTTTATTTTTATTTTTTTAAAGATTTATTTATTTGTTTGAAAGTCAAAGTTATATTCAGAGAGGAGAGGCAAAGAAAGAGAGAGGAGAGATATCTTTCATCCACTGGTTCATTCCCCAAATGGCCGCAACGGCTGGAGCTGCGCTGATCTGAAGCTGGGAACCAGGAGCTACTTCCAGGTCTCCCACTTGGGTGCAGGGGCCCAAGGACTTGGGCCATCTTCTACTGCTTTCCCAGGCCATAGCAGAGAGCTGGATCGGAAGTGGAGCAGCCGGGTCTCAAACTGGCACCCATGTGGGATGCTGGCACTGCAAGCGGCAGCTTTACCTGTTATACCACAGCGCCGGCCCCAGCCCTCTATTTCTTTTTTAAAAGATTTATTTACTCACTTGAGAAGCAGAGTACAGACAGAGAGGTCTTCCATCCACTAGTTCACTCCCAAATTGGTTGTAACAGCTGGATCTGAAGCCAGGAGATTTCTTCCAGTCTCCCACGTGGGTGCAGGGGCCTAGGCACCTGGGCCATTTTCCACTGCTTTATTTTGTAAAGTTCAATTTGCTCAGTTACCAGCAAAGGATAGGTTCTTATATCTGCTGTTTTATGGGAGAATTAGAACTCTTGTTTGTTTGACTGTAGAAAGTCTCTCTCGCCCAAGCATCATTTTGGAGTTTTTTATTAAATGTTTTTGTGACCTAATGAGCCAGTGTTGGTGGCTGGGTATTTAAGAAGCTTATAACAACTATGAGGTTGGAATAATTCTGTGCCCTCACATTTTTAATCTTTGTAGGTTGTTTTTTCTTTGTTTTTTTAAAATTTTTATTTGGAAGACAAAGAATGTTCCCATCCCCTGTCTCACTCTCCAAATGCCTGGCATGGCACAGACTGGGCTGGGCAGGACCACAGATGGGACCCAGGATTATAACCCAGGTCTCCCACCTGGGTGGCAGCACCCCAGTTACTTGAACCCTCACTGCTGCCTCCTGGGGTCTGCATGAGCAGTAAGCTGGAGTTGGATAGAGCCAGGTATCAAACCAGGTATTCTGATATAGGATATGGGCATCTCTCTCTCTTTCTCTCTCTCTTTTTTTAATGCTTGTCTGTTTGTTTGTTTGTTTGAAAGGGAAAGTGACAGAGAGAGGGGGAGAAACAGAGAAGAGAGAGAGAGAGAGAGAGAGAGAGAGAGAGAGAGAGAGAGATCTCCCATCTACTCTTTTATTCCCTAAATGGTTGTAACAGTCAGGGCTGGTCCAGGCCAAAGCCAGGGGTGTGGAATTCTATCTGGGTCTCCCACATGGCTGGCAGGGGCCCAAGTCTTGGGCCATCTTCTATTGCCTTCCCAGGAGTGTTAGCAGGGAGCTGGATCAGTAGTGGAGCAGCTTGGACTAGAACAGCGCTCCCACATGGGATGCCTCCTTCGTAAGTAGCAGCTTAACCCACTCCAGCACAACGCTGGCCCTGGGACGTGGGCATCTTAACCACTAGGCTAAAACTTGCCCTGATCCTGTTTTTTAGATTGTGAAAGAGCCTTAAAATTTATTTTCTTCCGAATCTTAGGCCGTTTTCAGTGGAGAGAATGTTTACTCTTTGGGGTTTTATGTGAGTTTCTGTGTGCAGTTAAAGGAGCAGGGTTTTTCTGGGCTGGTGGAGATGAGCCCCGGGATTCCGTGTGACCATGGCGCCTGAAGGTGTAGTGGAAGTGAGAGCAGTGGAGGGGCTGGAGAGGTCGTCCCTGGGGCAACTGAAGTCTGTGACTTGATGACGGTCAGACCCCTCCCCGCCCCATCACAGAAATGTGACTTGGCACAAAAAAATCCGAAACACTTAAAGACTGCTCCGTGGCAGAGTCTGCATGGAGACTGGCATCTGGCCTAGTAGTGAAGACTCCTGTGTTCCATAACCGACGTACTGAGGTTTGACTCCCAGCTCTGGTTCCTGATTCCGGCGTTGGCCGTTGTGCAGCCTTTTGCAGGGAGAACCAGTGGGTGGGAGCTTGTGCACATGCACACTTGCTCTCTCTCTCCTGTCTTGAACTAATATCTACAGATCCCTGTCTCCCTCTGCCTCTCAATACAGTTTAAAAAAAAAGAATGCCATTGTAGTTGCCCTTGTGTTACTAATAGCTTTTCTTTGCTGTGGAAAACGGGTTCCGTGTTTTGGACAGAATACATTGAGAAAATGTTGGTGCGTTTCCCATATGCCAATTTTCTGTATTCTCCCTTGTTGTGTAGCCAAGTTTTTCCGCCCAAGAGGGTTTGTATGTGATGAACACGCTGAGGAGTTAATCTTTGTGTTTAAGGGCTTGTGCTTTTACTTTGTAATAATGATCTGGTGCTGAGCTCCCAAAACCATGCCAAAGTGTGGAGGCAGCGTGATTGCAACACAGCCTGTCATGTGAGCCGGTGGAGACAGGGTGGGGCGATGATGGAGCAGGCAGATGAGCCCCGGGGCAGCCCTGTGGGCGGGCCCTATGCTGCAGGGATCTGTAAGGAGCTTGAGGCCTGGCACGTGGAACACTCACCACACCACCTCCCCTTCCTTTTGTGTTCCACAGTGCCTGTCCCTCAGGGCTCGTTTGCTTTAGAGCCGTCAGTGGTACAGTTGGTTATGCGGACAGTGATGACAGCATCAGCAGAAAGAAGGAAAGAAAACCGCTATCTTCCATTTTTGTAATTGCATAATTCCAAACCAGTGACATAAGCGGCTCTTCTCCGTGTGTTCCACTTAGAGACCCCTCTGGGCAGAGAGAGCCACGTCTGCAGAGCCCGAGGGATGAATGGAAACGTCCAGGGAGCCTGCCCCCCTGTTCCTGCCTTCCGTTTGCGTGTAGTCTTGTAAAGCACACAGAACAAGTTGCGCATGTCCTGTGAGCCTAGAAACCATGTTTGCTTGTTTAAGAGAGGATCTCTGTCGAAACGATCATAACTTTCACGTTAATCCTTTTTTTTTTTTAAATTAGGACTTATTTATTTGAGAGGCAGAGTTATAAACAGGTGGGAGACAGAGATCTTCCATCCACTGGTTCACTCCCCAGATGGCTGCAACAGCCAGAGCTGGGCTGATCCGAAGCCAGGAGCCAGCTCCCACGGGAGCAATGTAGTTTCTCTTGTTCTTGTGAAAGACGCCACGTTATCATTCACCCTGTAAGATCAGTACCACCTAGGAACTTTGCAGGGCCCACTGTGTGGGATCATCTCAGAGAAGGCTTTGATGTTGCCTGTTGGCCGTTCTCAGGGGAGAGGAGATCTGAAGAGCGGGACTTGGTGGTCCCCCTGAGGAGTGGGAACCACGCTCCGAGTTGGGGGTTTTCTCTGTGCTCTTGCCTTAGCACGTGCGGCTTCTCTGTGATGTCCAAGTGCACAGCGTGGGGCGGGGAAGAGCAGCTGCCTGCCCTGTGCACTCACCAGCCCCTGCATGTCCTGGGCAAGTCCTGGCCCTCCCACGAGCCCAGGTAGACTTTGATCCTCCAAGGCAGGTTTGACCTGGCAGTTAATCAATATCCAGATCACAGGATTTGATTTTTTTTTTTTAATGCTATAAATGTCTGTTATCAGAGAATCTGCTCTCTAGGGAGAGGTTAACAGCCACAGAAATGCAGCATGGAAAGAAGACACCATGTGAGTGGTTTTCTCCCCAGGGCTTGTGGGAAATTCAGACCCCAGAGGTGCACAGAACATCCCCGGATGCAGAGCTGTGGAGCAGGAGGGCAGGGCTGGGTGTCCAGGTCTCCCCCATGACTCTGCCTGTGACTTTTTCCTCTGGGGAGTTACCACCTGAAGTGTGAAGAGACTAGGTTTCTGCCAGCACGCCTTTTGTAGCTTTTTCGTTGGTGCAGGGAGACTAGCAACACTGTGTTGGCCCTGCCCGCTGTCTGCCTTCACCAGTTGCTCTCTGGTAAGCGCAGGTGAGTTGCTGCCCGGGGAAGATGATCCTGGGTGATGGATGAGGTTTGCTAACACCGCTCTCTTCTTTCGCAGCCTCCTAATTTTCCCTACAGAGAGGATATCATGGCAGTGAACCCTACCTGTTTGGTTCTTATTATTCTTCTGTTTATCAGCATTATCTTGACTTTCAAGGTAAGCATGAAGATTCTACTTAGGGTAAATAGTATTAATTATTATTAATTGAATGCCAGAGGAATAAACAGACATTGATCAGTTCATTGTCTTGCTTTAGATACCTCATCTGCTTTGTGATTCTCTAACAGTACAGTTCCTTCTGTCTATATGAGAGAGAAACATTAACCGGGACTCCACATGTCAAAATTGATTGCAAAATTTGTTTGAATGGGAATAAATTAACAGAATGTTACACATTACATATGAGAAGGTTTCCAAAAGTTCATGGAAGATATGTATTGTTTAAAATATGCATACATTTTAGACTTTTTTGCACCTGATAAATTTGTAATTCCATTTCCATGAACTTTTTGAAGTTCCTCTGTATGTTGTAATACTGCAGCACCTATTGTAATATCTGTATGATAGGCTGTTTTGTTTTTAGCTTGTAATGTAGTCTGAACATTGTTCTCAGTCATTCCATTACAGGAATATTATTTAATAAATTACCTATTGTTGGATAGTGATGTGGTTTCTACTTTTTTTGCTTAATAATAATACTGCAATAAGTATATTTAAATATATCCTTGTATACTTGTATGTTTACTTCCTTAAGCTTATTTCTCAAAACAAGAGGGTATAGGCTGTCAGATTGGTCTGCAAAAGCTGACCACCTTGTCATTCCCATCACCGGTCTCCCTTCCTCTACCATCATCAGTCAGCCATTACCTGTTCTTTGTCAACCTCCTTATGAAAGCCTCAATACCTAGCCAGGTACAAAGTTCCCAAATGATTCTTGTTTTAGCATAAAATCACCTGTTTTTTATTTTTAAAAAATTTTTTAAAGATTTATTTGTCTTTATTTGAAAGTCAGAATTACACAGAGAGATGAGAGGTAGAGAGAGTGACTTAAAAGTCACAGTTACACAGAGAGAGGAGAGGCAGAGAGAGAGAGAGAGAGAGAGAGACAGGTCTTCCATCCTATGGTTCACTCCCCAGATGGCTACAACAGCCGGAGCTGTGGTGATCCGAAGCCAGGAGCCAGGGGCTTCTTCCAGGTCTCCCACTTGGGTGCAGGGGCCCAAGGACTTGGGCCATCTTCTACTGCTTTCCTAGACCATAGCAGAGAGCTGGATCGGAAGTGGAGCAGCCGGGTCTCACACCAGCACCCATCTGGGATGCTGGCGCTTCAGGCCAGGGCATTAACCCGGTATACCATAGCGCCAGCCCCTATTTTTTTTTTTTTTTTTTTTAAATCAAGCTTCTGTAAGCTGGAAGAAACTGTATGTTAGGAGAAAAGTCATTTTTAAATGGGTAGTATAATGCAGATAGGTAGAAAGAAATGATCTCTCTATAACTCTGCCTTTCAAATAAACAAATAAAATTTGTTTGAAAGGCAGAGCTACAGAGAGATCTTCCATCTTCCAGTCTTCCACTGGTGCACTCCCCAGATAGCCCCAACAGCCAGTACTAGACCAGGCTGAAGCCAGGAGCTTCATTTGGGTCTCCCATGTGGGTGCAGGGGCCCAAATAGTTGGGCCCTCTTCTGCTGCTTTCCCAGGCACATTAGCAGGGAGCTGGATGGGAAGCAGAACAGCTATGACTCAAAGCAGTCCTCTGGTTAACAGAGAATTCCAGCATTGCAAGTGGCACCTTAACCTGGGGCACACAGCTCTGGCCCCCCCGTGCTCTTCAGTGAGGCTTGTCCCCACACCATTTCCCTGAGGGCCCAAATCAGGACACTCATCAGTGTCGCTCTGTGAAGACAAGACTAGGAGGCAGTGCTCAGCACCAGCTCTGCAAGCAGATGATGGGAGGAATACGTCACTGCAAGTTTATTGGGAAAATACACTAAATAGTTCATGCTCTAACTCAAGATTACAGAAATGTGAAGTAAGAAATGATGTCTCTGAAACAAATATTAGACTTTTTCAAGACAACAGGATGACCTTTTTCTCCTGTTGGAGTGACTTGTAAGTGAATGTGTGTGCAGTTGCCCGGGGCCCCTTGGGATGCTTACTGTGGGTTTGTGGAGCCCCAGAGAGCAGGTACTTCCCCTTCGTTTGTTTCTATAGCCTCTCAGTTATGGAGTTGTCATTTTCAAGGCCGCATAGCTGGAAGAGCCTTTGTACTAAGGAGCCACTGTTCACTGCTAAGATAACAGATGAACAGTCTTCCACAACATGTAACTAATAAGTCCAAACCTTCTTTCTCCATTACCTGCAATAAAGAAGTGGTAGCATTGTTGACTAAACAGCAAGTGTGAGTAAGTTGAATGTATTGTATATGTTATTAAAAATAATTGCTAATCACTGCTCACTTTCAGGGTTACTTGATTAGCTGTGTTTGGAACTGCTACCGATACATCAACAGCAGGAATGCCTCTGATGTCCTGGTTTATGTCACCAGCAATGACACTACGGTAGGTGTACTGTCACGTAAGGTATCCATCACAGATTTAAGAATTTCCTGTGTTTGCTCGGTTTTTGTTGCTATTGGAGCATACTGTGGAGCTGCTTTGTCAGTAAAGGATCTGTAGTTAATTGAAATGTATTGTTGCCTTCTAGCTTTATTCTAGTAAAATCTAAATGGCTCAACTTCTGGTTGCTTTTTAAAAATAGGTAATATAGATATCTTATCCATATATATATACATATATATATACATGGTTCACTCCCCAGATGGCTACAACAGCCGGAGCTGTGGTGATCCGAAGCCAGGAGCCAGGGGCTTCTTCCAGGTCTCCCACTTGGGTGCAGGGGCCCAAGGACTTGGGCCATCTTCTACTGCTTTCCTAGACCATAGCAGAGAGCTGGATCGGAAGTGGAGCAGCCGGGTCTTAACTGAAGTTATATATAATATGGATATATATAACTTCAGTTATTCAACCATGGTATATAATTATAGATATTCTGCATAGCTCGACTATACCATCTCACTTTACATGAAAAATAAAGCTAAGCATTGTGATTTCAGGGGTAGATAAATGAGAATGGCAGAAGTAGTAGGTCTTAAAAACTACCTCCTGTAAAATCTTTTATCTTTTTTTTAATAAAGATTTATTTTATTTATTTGAAAGACAGAGTTACAGAGAGAGGCAGAGATAGAAAGAAAGATCTTCCAGCCACTGGTTCACTCCCCAGATGGCCACAACAGCCAGAGCTGCGCCGATCTGAAATAGGAGCCAGGAGCTTCTTCCAGGTCTCCCACGTGGGTGCAGGGGCCCAAGGACTTGGGCCGTCTTCCACTGCTCTCCCAGGCCATAGCAGAGAGCTTGATCGGAAGAGTAGCTGGGACTAGAACCGGTGCCCATATGGGATATGGGCACTTCAGGCCAGGGTTTTAACCCACTGCGCTACAGCGCTGGCCCCCTCCTGTAAAATTTTTTTTAAAAGAATTATGTATTTATTTGACAGAATTACGGAGGGTGAGAGAGAAAGAGAGAGAGAGAGTTCTTCCACTCACTGGTTTACTTCCCAAATGGCTGCAACAGGCAGGGCCAGGCCAAGCTGAAGCCAGGAACCTGGAATATCATCCGGGTCTACTGTAGCAGGGGTTCAAGTACTTGGGCCATCTTCTGCTTTCCCTGGGCACATTAGCAGGGGGCTGGGACAGAAGTGGAGCAACCAGGACTAACTGGCACCAGTATGGATTGCTGCTATCACAGGTGGCTACTCAACCCTATAAAAATCCTTGTTTTTAAATTCTTTAAAATTTTATTTTTTTAAAGATTTATTTATTTATTTGAAAGGCAGAGAGACAGAGAGGGGGAAAGAGATTTTCTCTTTGCTAATTCACTCCCCAAATGCCTGGGATGGGCCTGGCTGAAGCCAGGAGTTAGTTCTCGATCTGAATCTCCTACATGGGTGACAAGGACTCAAGTACTTGAGCTGTCACCCTGCCGCCTCTCAGGGTGTCCGTTATCGGGAAGGTGGAGTTAGGACTCGAGCCCAAGCACTCTGATACGGAATGCAGCATCCAGAGTGTTTTAACTACTTCGTCAAATGCCTACCTGTTCTCGACTTGCGTATAAAATGGAAGTGGAATACTTTCATACTTTGTACCAAATGCGTGCGTGTCAGATGGCTTGACTGAGAACCCTGTGGTATCCAGGGCTTCGTAGCCACGAACAGTTTTCCTAAGTGCTCACCAGACCAGGCCCTTCCTGGGCTGGATCAGATGTGTGAGCCGCGGTCTACGAGCAGACAGTGACGTGGTCAGATGCACAAACCCAGCACATCCGGAGCTGAGATCACTCTTGAGGTCTGCAGAGCCCTGAGCGCTGACGACAGTAAACGTGGGTTCTGTTCAACCCTTGAAGGCATTCCACTAGGGTTGGTGTGTCCCTTCAAGAAACTTCTCAAAACTATTGTAATTCTTTGAAGGTTTTTATTTATTTGTCTATTTGAAAAGCATACAGAGAAAAAGAGAGAGCTCCCGTTAGCTGATTTACTCCCCAGAGGGCTATGGCAGGGAGGGTTGGGCCAGGCCAAAGCCAGCAACCACAAACTCATTCAGGGCCTCTCGCGTGGGAGACAGGGACCCAGCCAACTACTTGAGCTCTCATGCTGCCTCCCGGGATGTGCGTCAGCAGGAAGCTGGAGTCAGGAGCGAAGCCGGGACTTGAACCTGGGCACCTGATATGGGATGTCAGTGCCCCAGGTGGCATCTTCATTGCTATGCCAAATGCCTGCCCACAAATTAATATAATTTTATAAAACTACTGCCTTAATAATATTTATCCCTCCTTCTGAATTGTTGGGCATTTAATTATAAGTTTCTTTCTCTGCTCTCTACCTTTTCTTTAAAAAAAAAATCGCAGCAGAATTCCTGTCCTTTTGAACTAAGGAAAAACATGGCAGTTTGAGATTTTTGAGTTTGAGGAGTGGTGCACCAGCCACAGCGGCCATTGGAGGGTGAACCAACGGAAAAGGAAGACCTTTCTCTCTGTCTCTCTCTCTCACTGTCCACTCTGTCTGTCAAAAAACAAAACAAAACAAGTAAGGTATGAAGTCAGAGAAGGTAACGCCCATATTACATGTGCTTGTTTTGATATTGTTTGGGTTGTGGTTTATTCAGTGGAAATTTTCTAGCAAGTAGAGTGCAGAGAGACTTTTTAAGAGCTGAGAGTAAGTTCCTCAAATGCATCCTACCGACTTTCTTTTGCAGGGGAACTTATTTTTTTGCCTCGAAACACACAAAATCAGTCTCGGTTTTATGTAGACTTGTTCCTTTTTTTTTTTTTTTTTTTTTTAATTTGACAGATAGAGTTACACTGAGGTAGCTATACTTCCAACTGGGCTCTCCTGGGCCTCGGAGCAGTTAGGCCTCTGTCCTGCAGAACAGCTACCAGCTGGACGGTGGTTGGTAGTGACTACAGGTTGGAGCTGTGGACTAGAGCCAGCTGTGCTTGTTTTCTGGTGTGTTGACTGAGGGTGTTGTGGAAGTGTTGGCGAGGGCTGTGACTGGTCACTATTCTTCAGTCGCTCGGAATCAACCTTTCCTTTCTTTTTAAGGTGTTGTATTCCTGGGAAAGGGACATTTATCTTCTCTCATAAGTCAGTTGTGGCAGTAGGGTACTCCACCACAGATTGCCACCTTAAATCTCAGCTTTCTGCTAATATTTTTCAAGTCTTTTTTTAAAATATATATAATGGTATTGTGGTTTTAAGAAAAGCCCTCATTATACCCAAAATAATAAAAACATCCAGTAAGTGCTCAGATTTCCAACAGACTCATAAATGTTGTGGTTTTCTAGCAGTTTATTTGAAATAGAATCTGTGGGCCAGTGTGTAGTTTCAGTGTCTGTAATTTTTTTGTTGGGAAAAAAAAAGTTTCTTCCACAGTCTAGGTTTTTCTGATTGCTCACTGTAGTCCTGTATTTCTAGCAGATTGTCGAATCCAGGGGCCTCCTGTATTCAAGGTTGCGTTGGTTTTATAGATGGCTTCATAGGTGATAGCTTATTCTGCCACCCAGAGTGAGTATTACCTGGTTGGCTTTCTTATTGGGGCGTCAGCAGCCTCGGATGCTCCATGGCCAGGCTGATTGATTCACTAGGGTTGAGGTATGTATGCAGACATTCTGTTGTTCCCTTTTCACTTATCAGCTAGAATATCTCCATAAAGGTAAACCTTGCCAAGTGCACTGTTTGGTTATGCATTGGCACGTGTGGTTTGGGTAAATGTACTTGGTTTTATTCTTTGTGTCAGTTGTCAAAATGAGTTATTCTTCCATTTCGAGTAGTGACCAGTGAATTGGCATTGTTTTAATTTTGAGAGAGAAAGGGAACACTTCCATCCACTGGTTCACCCCTTAAGTGTCTGCAATGGCTGAACTAGGCTGGCCCAGACCCAGGAATTGGGAGCTCCATTTGGGTCTCCTGTGTGGGTGACAGGAATTCAGTTACTTGAGCCGTCACCTGGTGCCTCCCACTGTGTGCATTAGCAGAAAGCTGGAACCAGGAGTGGAGCTGGGGCTGAGTTCTAGGCACCTTAATATGGACTGTGGGCAGCATCTTAACTTTTTTTTTTTTTTTTTAAGATTTATTTATTTGCAAGGCAGAGTTAGAGAGAGAGGCAGAGAGAGAGAGAGAGAGAAAAGTCTTCCATCCCATGGTCCACTCCCCAGTTGGCCACAATGGCTGGAGCCTGCCGATCTGAAGCCAGGAGCCTCTTCCGGGTCTCCCACATGGGTGCAGGGGCCCAAGAACTTGGACCATCTTCTTCTGCTTTCCCAGGCCATAGCAGAGAGCTGGATGGGAAGTGGAGCAGTCAGGACAGAACCGGTGCCCATATGGGATGCTGGCACTTCAGACCAGGGTGTTAACTCCCTGCGCCACAGCGCTGGCCCCAGGCATCCTAACTTCTGTGCCAAGACAACTGCCCTGACTCCAGACGCTTTTGACTTGGAGTTGATGGCTCCCATACTGCCTGATAAGATAAGTTGTTCTAAGCTCATTTTGCACGTTTCTTGCCGCACACCTGGAATCAGCCATTTCTCCCAGGAGCCTGCTTCCCTTTGGTGGGAAATGATATCTGTAGGACTGTAGGACACAGCCTGGGTTCCTAGGGTTGGAAGACAAGTTATTTATTTATTTATTTTGGCAGAACTCTACATGTTTCTTTTCTTTTCTTTCTTTCTTTTTTTTTTTTTTTTGACAGGCAGAGTGGATGGTGAGAGAGAGAGAAAGGTCTTCCTTTTGCCGTTGGTTCACCCTCCAATGGCTGCCGTGGCTGGCGCGCTGCAGCCAGCGCACCGCGCTGATCCGAAGCCAGGAGCCAGGTGCTTATCCTGGTCTCTCATGGGGTGCAGGGCCCAAGCGCTTGAGCCATCCTCCACTGCACTCCCTGGCCACAGCAGAGAGCTGGCCTGGAAGAGGGGCAACCGGGACAGAATCCGGCACCCCGACCGGGACTAGAACCCGGTGTGCTGGCGCCTCAAGGCGGAGGATTAGCCTAGTGAGCTGCGGCACCGGCCTTTTTTTTTTTTTTTTTTTTTTTCATGTTTCAAAATCATTTTGACTGAAGGAAATAACTTAGTGTTCTAACTTTAAAAAACCAGATCACTGGGTCCTCCCTGGGAGACCCTGAATTGGGCTTTAATGGTCTGGTTCTGCCCTGGGCTCTGCAGCTGTGTGGAGAATCCCCTCTGAACAGGGCTGGTGTTGTGGCACAGCAGGTTCAGCCGCCACTTGTGGGATGCCAGCATCTCACATCAGAGGCTCTGCATTCGGTCTAGCCCCCTGCTGATGCACCTGGGAAGCCCAAGGACCTGGGCCCCTGCCACCCCTGTGGGAGACCAGGATGGAATTCCTAGCTTTGAACTTTGGCCTAGTCCAGCCCTGGCTGTTTAGGCCATTTGGGGAGTGAACCAGTAGATGGAAGATTGATCTCTCTGTCACTCTGTCTCAAATAAACAAATCCTAAAAAAAAAGGAAGAAAAGAGAGAAATCCTGTGTCACATTAATCACGTGTGTTTCTCTCTGGTCCATATCTTTATTGAGATCACATTGACAGGCCATAGCGTGCCATGGCTGGCCTTGGCCTCCTATCAAATGTCTGGCCCGCTGGCTTTTCTCCCAGGAGGAGTATTTCCACACTGACCTCTGTGGAAAGATACTGGAGCTCTGGTTGGTAGAAAGTGCTTCAGCCCTACCTACTCTAAAACAGTGCACTTATTATCCAGATACGTACTTTCCAAAATTGTACTCAGAGGGAGGATAGATAAGTCATTAGATCCTGGAGATGATTGCTGGGGTCACTCTGTCCTCTGGTTTCCCAACCAAATCAAAGCAAAAATTGTAAGGAGACTGTCCCAAGTGGTGAGTTGCAACCTCTGTTTATAATGCCTTATGGTCCTCAGGGCTTTTGTTTTGTTTTGTTTTGTTTTGTTTTGCAGTAGTACCCTTAGGCTGTGAAATAAATACCTGACAAATTTTCTTAAGCAGTCATGTTCAAGTGATTTTTAATGTAGGCTTTTTTTTAAAAAGATTTATTTATTTGAAAGGCAGAGTTACAGATAGAATGTGAGAGACGGGGTGGGGGGGGAGAGAAAGAGAGATCTTCCATTGCTATCTCACTCCCCAAATGGCCGCAATGACCCAGGTTGGGCCAGGCTGGAGCCAGGAGCCAGGAGCTTCTTCTGGGTCTCCCACGCAGGTGCAGGGGCCCAAGGACTTGGGCCATCTTCTACTGCTTTCCCAGGCCATAGCAGAGAGCTGGATCTGAGGCAGAGCAGTGGGAACTCAGACTGGCTCTCTGACATGGGATGCTGGTGGCAGGACAAGCATTGCGTAACCTGCTGTGCCATAGTGTCAACCCAGAAATGTATTTGTTTTGCATTAAGTTTTATATAAATTGGGATTTTAAAGACTATTTCTAATCTCTATTCTTGTTTTGCTAATACTAACAAAGACTCAAGTTGTGTAGTACCCATATTTTGTTATTCTGAAAGTAAGAGATCTGGTTCCTTTGTAATTGGGGGACTTTAAAAAGCAGTGAGATGCCAGAATGATATCTGAAATCTGATTTCAGCCAAAGAATCTTAGTCTTGGGTAATATAAAATTTCAAACTTTTTAGGGATAAGTAGGAGAAGTTTAAGCTTCATGGAGTCTGGGATGCCAAGCATATTGTAGAGGCCAGTGCAGATTAACATGATCTGCAGATAGACTCTTGACATCCCTGCATCCATGTGGGAGACATGGAAGAAACTTCCGGCTCCTGGCTTTGGCCTGGCCTAGTGCTGGCTGTTGTAGCCATCGGATGAGTGAACCACTGGATGGAAGATCTCTCTCTCTCTCTCTCTCTCTCTCTCTCTAACTATGCCTTTCACATAAGTAATCTTAAAAAAATAAAAATAAAAAGAAAAGAAAAGAAATTGCAAATAAAAAATTCCACTGCTAGGGTCAGCGTTGTGACATAATGGGTTAGGCTGCCTCCTGCAATGTTGGCATCCCTTATAGGCTCCAGTCGGAGCCCCAGCTGCCCCACTTCCAATCCAGATCTCTGATATGGCCCAGTGAAAGCATCGGAGAGTGACCTAAGTGCCTGGACCCCTGCTACCCCTGTGTGGGACACAGAAGAAGCTCCTGGCTTCGACCTGGCCCACCCCCAGCCATTGTGGCCATTTGGAAAATAAATCAATGTATGGAAGATCTCTTTGTCTCTCCCTTTCTCTCTGCAGCTCTGCCTTTTAAATAAATAAAACAAATCTTAAAAACAAACAGAAAAACCAAAACCAAAACAACTCCTCTGCTAATTCCCTCCTGCTGCTTCTAAAACTCAGGTGGTTCTTTATTTCATAGTGTAGGTTGGATATGGTTAGAAAGTCCTTGGCTGGGTAACATGGGTTCTGTGTATTTTCCCTCTGTGTAGTGTGAGGAAATGAACCAAATGGGCAGCAGGAGAGATAGCTCAGCTTCCCAGTTCCTTCGGACCCAAGAAGCTGCACTGTTACTGAGGTGAATGTACAGCCTTCATCTTTGCAGATTCTTCAGAAAAATCATAACTGAGTTTCTGGAGTGGGTGGGGGAAGGTTTTACCTAGACAGGTGGTTCTAAGCTGGCTTTTTTTTTTTTTTTTTTTTTTAAGATTTATTTTCTTTATTTGGAAGGCAGTGTTACAGAGAGACAAAGAGGGAGACAGAGAAAGGTCTTCTATCCGCTGGTTCACTCTCCAAATGGCCACAAACAGCCAGAGCTGGGCCAGGCTGAAGCCAGGTCCCAGGAGCTTCTTCTGGTCTCCCATGTGAGTGCAGGGGCCCAAGCACTTGAGCCATCTTCTGCTGCTTTCCCAGGCACATTAGCAGGGGGCTGGATGTGAAGTGGAGTGGCTGGGTCTCAAACCAGCACTGATATGGAATGGTGGTGCTGCAGGCAGCAGCTTAACCCATTATACCACAATGCCAGCCTCCCTTTTAAAAGATTTTTCAAGACTTATTTGAAAGCTAAAGAGAGAGAGAGAGAGATCTTGTACACACTGGTTTGCCCCCAAAATGGCCACAGTGACTGGGGCTGGGCCAGGCTGAAACCAGGAACCTAGGAGCCCAGAACTCCATCCAGTTCTCCCACGTGGGTGACAGAGGCCCAAGAACCTGGATCATCTTCCACTGCTTTTCCAGGAGCATTAGTAGGGAGCTGTAATGGAATTTAAAACTCTAGCCCGTGGTTTATTGGCTTTCAAGCTTCTGGCTGTTAAATAATTGTTTTAGGTGTATCTCTTTTTCTCTTGTAATTTAATAGATTATATGATCTCTAAGCTTCCCCTCCCTCCCCCATAATGTTAGAAGACAAGACACATGTGAGCGACTTGGTGAAGTCTTGGCTAAGTTGAAATGGCATTTCGGAGACTCTGTAGCATTTGTGATGGAGATTTTTCCTTAAATTCTAGGACACAGGTTGCCACCTGCCAGGCTGTGGGCTGAGTGCTTTCTTTTTTTTTTTTTTTTTTTTTTTTTTGATAGGCAGAGTGGACAGTGAGAGAGAGAGACAGACAGAAAGGTCTTCCTTTGCCTTTGGTTCACCCTCCAATGGCCGCCACAGCCGGCGCACCATGCTGATCCAATGGCAGGAGCCAGGTACTTCTCCTGGTCTCCCATGGGGTGCAGGGCCCATGTACTTGGGCCATCCTCCACTGCACTCCTGGGCCACAGCAGAGAGCTGGCCTGGAAGAGGGACAACCGGGACAGAATCCGGCGCCCCAACTGGGACTAGAACCCGGTGTGCTGGTGCCGCAAGGCGGAGGATTAGCCTAGTGAGCCGCGGCACCAGCCCCTGAGTGCTTTCTATAGGTGAGCTCACTGAGTCTCCCAGCAGTCCCTGCAGTGTGTTCTGCCATTCCCTGAGCGCCAGGTCGTTCACTGCTGGAGATCACGTGGCGAGTGGGTGGCCGCAGGGGCTTACAGGCTCAGCAGCCTGCTCCCTCCCACCCTCATCCCTTAGGCTGCCTTCCATTCAGACTGCAGCCAGGACCGCCTGTGCTCCTCCCTGATGTGGGCCAGCCGCACCTGTCGAATGGAACCTGAAGGAGGGAGTGGGAATGAAAAGAGGGACAAGGGCGCAGAGAATGGAGCCAAGACAGAAGCCTGATCAAGGCTCGTTTATTCTAGCGTCTCAGTGATATTTTATACATAACCAGCTGCAGCTCAAGGCAACACAAAAGTTAACAACACAGGCAAGCAACTTATCAGGCTTTCTGCAACACAATCATAACATAGTTAATTTTAGCGGAGTGTTCTTGTTTGATCATTCTCCTAGAGCATGGGAATAGGTGACTTTTTTTCCTCCCAGGAATTCCACAAGCCAAGACTGACCTTGACTTGTCTATGACTTGTTTATGGGCTGCCTACACCTCCCTGCCAGTGCCTGGCTGCATGTGACCAAGATGCAGGCGGCAGGCAGGCCCTTGTTCGTTTAGACCAGTCTTTGCGGGTACAGTCATGGAGTGCCAAAGCAACGGGACCTTCTGTGGGGATCTTTGTGTTCTGGCTCTGACACAGGGAAGGCAGGGGAGGATGACTAAGGAAGAGGGGAAGAACAGGTAAGGTGGAAGTTTCCTTGGTACCACCAGGGTCCTCCCACTGCTGCCTGCTGTACACCTGTGCTTCCTGTCACCCAGCACCTGTGGTCTCCTGATGAGGTCATGCAAAAGCATTGTGGGTGAGACGGGGCTTGGCGCCGTGAGATTTCCTCCCGAAAGAGTTTCCTCACCTTTAATACAGGTTCCAAGGTTTCCAAAGAGTGACATTAATTCACTTCCTATTTCGTTTCTTCTGTGTAGTGTTCCCCCATCAACAAAATACACTATTTTTAAATTTTAGATTTATTTATTTATTTGAAAGGCCGAGTTACAGAGAGAGAGAAAGGTCTTCTATCTGCTGGTTCTCTCCCCCAAAAAGCTGCAACGGCCAGAACTGGGCCCACCCAAAGCCAGGAGCCAGGAGCTTCTTCCAGGTCTCCCATGCGGGTGCAGGGGCCTATGCATTTGGGCCATCCTCCACTGCTTTCCTAGGCCACAAACAGCTAGATTGGAAGTGGAATGGCTGGGACTCATATGGGTGCCGGTATGGCAGGTGGCAGCTTTACCCGCTTCACCACAGCACTAGCCCCCAAAATACACTTTTTTTTTTTTTGGACAGGCAGAGTGGACAGTGAGAGAGAGAGAGACAGAAAGAAAGGTCTTCCTTTGCCGTTGGTTCAACCTCCAATGGCAGCTGCGACCGGCACACTGCGGCCGGCCCACCGCGCTGATCTGAAATCAGGAAGCCAGGTGCTTCTCCTGGTCTCCCATGCAGGTGCAGGGCCCAAGCACTTGGTCCATCCTCCACTGCCTTCCCGGGCCACAGCAGAGAGCTGGACTGGAAGAGGGGCAACTGGGACAGAATCCGGAGCCCCGACTGGGACTAGAACCCGCTGTGCCGGCGCTGCAGGTGGAGGATTAGCCTAGTGAGCTATGGCACCGGCCCAAAATACACTTTTTAAAAATATGTCCTGGTCTCCTGGAAGTTGCTTCTCACCCATACAACTTTCTATTCACTTCATCCCAAAGCAGCTTTTGAGAAAACTGTATGAGCACTTTTCAGTGTTAGGAGACTTTGGGCCTGGGGCATTTCAGAGTTGCATCAGAGCAGGGCGTATGGAGTGATCAGGTCAGCACATAGGTACTGAGACCCACAAGTCCTGGAGGAGCGTCTCAAATAAACCCAGTTTTTATTGAGAGACATTTTTACTTGAAAATACACACAGAACTTGACTTCTTATTTAATCACACGTACCTCAAATAGAGTAAATATTTTACTCTAGGGACAAATGAGTAATCACATTTTATTTATTTATTTTAACATTCTAGGAAAAGTTTCTGGAAATGTAGCTTAAGAAAGTAATAAGAAATATATAAGATGTTCATGCATCGTTGCTTTTAAATAGCAAAAGTATCCAGTCTAATTGTCTAATAGTTGGGGAGCAGTTTGGCTCAGTGAGGGTGTATCCACTTGATGAAACGTGTTTATTGCTGTAACAATTGTTATGTGCAGTGTAAGAGCGGATGAAAGGTGTGTGATGTTGCAAAACGGGAATAGAGAGGTTCGTGTTATAGTTACAGCTATGAAGAAACAAAGCTGGCAGGCAGACGAGACTGCAGTGAGGAGGGGCCCTTTCTCCCTTGCCAGTGCTGGGTCAGAGAGGGTGGCCTGAGGGGCAGGGGCGATGGGGCTGGGTGGTCCTGTGTCCTGCCGGGTGGGAGCCCTGGAAACCGTGTGGCGCAGCAGGCGATGTGCACAGCAGGTGGCGCCGCACACACAGGCCTGGGAACAGGGAGCAGAAGGAGCGAGATGCCTATGGTAGAGGAGCTGCTGCCGTGACGGCTCACCGCACTTCCCCTGCATTTAACTAGCCAGCATTCACTCCGTAGATACTACAGATATTTAAACGCGCACAACTATCCCGACTTCCCCTTTGGGCAGCTAGATTATTTCAGTGTTTCCTACTCGAAATGAGGATTTTTGGCCCCAATTTGAAAATAGTGTCTTTTGCTGAGATTAAAGTGAAATGCTGGCTTCTTCCTGTAGTATCAGGTGAGAACAACTCTACTTCTATCATGAATTGGGGGTAACATTGACTTCTATCTTATTAGCCCTTTCAGAAATGATTCCTTACTATAAATGGGGAAATTTCTCTTTAGAATCCCCCAAAATTTGTTGTCTTCATCTCCTGGAATAGCAGATTCATTGAATCCAAGATGCTGTCAACTCTAAATAGCACTGTAATTTTAGGTACTTGTTTTATTTTTAAAGATTTATCCATTTATTTGAAAGTCAGAGCTACACAGAGAGAGGAGGAGAACCAGAAAGAGAGAGGTCTTCCATCCACCAGCTCACTCCCCAATTGTCCACCACGGCTGGAGCGGTACCAGTCTGAAGCCAGGAGGCCAATCTGAAGCCAGGAGCCCGGAGCTTCTTCTGGGTCTCCCACACAGGTGCAGGGGCCCAAGGACTTTCCCAGTCCATAGCAGACAGCTGGATCAGAAGTGGAACAGCTGGGACTCGAACCAGCATCCATGTGGGATGCCGGCACTGCAGGCAGCCCCTTTACCCACTATGCCACAATGCTGGCCCCTAGATACTTCTTTCTGTCAAATGCTGCCAATGACAAGGCACAGCTTAAATTCAGATATAGAAAAGGTAGAAAAATGTGTAACTTAAAAAAGCAGAGTTATGTGTAGGTATGTGCATACTTTATTATAGATGGGGGCATTACTAGATGTCCTTTTAAAAAAGATTTATTTATTTGAAGTGTAGGGAGAATGAGAGAGCTTCCATCTGCTGATTCACTCCACAATGGCCACAATGGCTGGGCTGGTCCAGGCTGAAGCCAGTAGCCCAGAGCGCCATCTGGGTCTCCCATGGGAGTGGCAGGGACACAAGCACCTGAACCATCTTTCCCTACCTTCCCAGGCACATTAGCTGGGAGCTGGATCAGAAGCGGAGCAGCCAGGGCTTGAACCTGCACCCATATGGGGTGCTGGCATTGCAGGAGGCGGGTTAGCTCACTGTGCTGGCTCCTAACTTTCTGTTTTTGGTGATTCTTACATGCCCAAATCAGTGTTTCTGCTAATCACAGAGGTTCATGGCCAGTTGTCTCCCTCTCCTGCTTGGTTTGTATGAAAGAAGCTCACTTCTAAACAGGCCAGTGTGCTGTGGGCAGTTTAAGATGGGCATTTTCTGCAAATGCTGCTTGTTTTAAACCAGATGGGCCTGCGCCGCAGCTTGCTAGGCTAATCCTCCACCTGCGGCGCTGGCACTCTGGGTTCTAGTTCTAGTTAGGGCACTGGTTCTGTCCTGGTTGCTCCTCTTCCAGTCCAGCTCTCTGCTGTGGCCCGGGAAGGCAGTGGAGGATGGCCCAGGTGCTTGGGCCCTGCACTCGAACGGGAGATCAGGAGGAAGCACCTGGCTCTTGGCTTTAGATGGCACAGGGCACCGGCCGTGACGGCCATCTGGGGGTTGAACCAACAGAAGGAAGATCTTTCTCTCCGTCTCTCTCTCTCTCACTAACTCTGCCTGTCAAACAAACAAACAAACAAACAAGATGCATTGGAGATGTAGCATAACAAATGGTGCAAAACAGAAAACAAATATTTTGCCTACTTAGGATTCATTTAAACAGAACTTTGGGGCTGTGTGCTTTGTCACGTGACATTCTCATGTCTTCCAAGGTCAGAATTCAGTGTCGTGCTTTTCCTCAGTGTAGAAGGCGGCAGTGAATAGTTTAGGTCCTGTGGGCTGTTCGACCTCTGCTGTGATGTTCAGCTGTGCTGTTGTAGCATGAAAGCAGCTGTAGACAGCGTGTAAGCTGATGTGTGTGGTTTGCTTCCTGGTAAGACTGTACTTATGGAGGCAGATTTAATTTCATATAATTTTCGCATCACAAAACTAAAAAAAAAAAAAATTCAGCCATTCAGCAATGTTATCGAATCCTAGGCCATGCAGAAAACAGGGGGCAGCCGAACCTGGCCTGTGCAGTTCACCAACCCCTGCTTTAGTGGAGGCTTAGGCTGACCGTGGTAGGTCCTTACAGGACAGCAGTCCACCCATCCCAAGGAATTGGGCAACCCCAGCCTTCAGCCTGGATAAACCCGAGTTGAGCCATCCCCTTCCAGAGGGTTGAAAACCCAGCAGCACCTAGTCCTTAGGTTCTTTATAGTGATATTTTATATTCCTGAAAAAGTTGTAATTCTTCCATGTTTCTATTACTTTGCCTACAGATCTAAATCAAGCTTAATATTGAACTAACCATAGCAGGAAATCAATAAAGGAATCATTCTTTGTGAAAACAGTAGCTGTATTACCCACTATTTCTTTAAAGCACAAACTTCCACCTTAGGTTTTCCAGAGAATAATTTTTTTTCTGCCCTTAAAGACTAAGCTCCTTACAAGGCCTTGGTGGAGGCTGGGGGTAGCCCTGCAGGCGGTGGGGTTTGTGCCTTCAGACTTTACAAGCTGAGTTTTTGATAACTTTGCTGTGCAAGGTTGTTGCAACCCACATAATAATAATAATAATAATAATAATAATGTAGCTGCACATATGGCTTGGAAGGTGCGTAGGAGTCCAGGATGCTTGCTTTGGGGACGTCGTCCCTGGCAGCTGCAGCCTGCGCTGTACTTCCAGTGATGAACTGCTCGGTGGCCCCGTCCTTGGGCAGCGTGGAGCAGGGTTCACGCCCTTGTTGGCACAGCCATTGTTTCTTCTTTCTTTGTCATCTAGGAGGCAAGGACCACGCTCTTTGTTCAAAGACTCACCGTAAAAATGAAGGTTGGCTAAGCCTAAGTATAAGCCTTGTGCTGTGCTAATAAGCACATGCATCTTTCTTTCTGCCCTGTGTTTTCTCTGCGTTGTTGCCAGATTGATCCAAAACATAAATCTGATTTTGTCATCCCTGTCCTGGAGTGATAAGAAGTTATACATAGGTCATGCATTGCTGACACAAGCGCAGGTGCCTATGACATCACTAGGCAGCTGTAACCTCGCAGGATCACCACCATATACACTGTCTGTTGTCGCCAGAAATGTTTGCTGCTCTCTGCCTCCAGTTCCTGACACAGAGCTCCAAGTCTTGTATTTTCCTGGGTGATGGGAGTGTCTTTTTTCCCTTTTTTTAAGATTTATTTATTTGAAAGTGAAGGAGAGGCAGAGAGAGAGAGAGAGAGAGAGAGAGAGAGAGAGAGAGAGAGAGAGGTCTTCCATCCACTGGTTTATTCCCTGTTGGCCACAACAGTCATAGCTTTGCTGAGCCAAAGCTAGGAGCCAGGAGCTTCCTCCGGGTCTCCCATGCAGGTTCAGGGGCCCAAGGACTTGGGCCATCTTCCACTGCTTTCCCAGGCTGTTGTAGGGTGTTGGATTGGAAGTGGAGCAGGACTTGAACCAGCACCCATATGGGATGCTGGCACAGCAGGCGAAGGCTTTACCTGCTGTGCCACAGCGCCGGCCCCAGGAGGGTCTTTTGCTCTACAGGGCTTTGTATAGGGCAACATAAGACAGAAAAACATCCTAGGAGAGAAGGGTCACAAGAAAACGTTGTGCAGCTGGCTATGAGGTGCTGTGCTGGGAACTGCTGGGCTGGGCGCAAGGGGCTGGAGCAAGTGGTGTGGAGCCAGAGAAGCCTCGCCCTGCCTGCCGCATGCATTAGTCCGTGGGGCGCCTCCTGACATCCTGGTTCTGCTGTTTGCTGGGGTGTTCCAGGCCTAGTGGGTGATGTGTTCCTGTGGACGTTGGGTTCTGCAGGCCTAGAGGACTTCTCTATGAGACCCTATCAGCCCCGAGGTCGTGACTTCCAACAGCGTGGTACTTCCCCGGCTTCCGTGTTGAGCGTCTGTACTGCTGTGTCCAGTTCCTCCTGCCCTGCCTTGTGTTCAGAGTCACGTTGGTGATGCGGGCCAGGCCCCTGTCAACTGTTGCTGTTTGCTTGCCCACCAGCCTCCGGGTGGAAATTCCCCCCGGGTAATCCACTTCCTCTTTCATGTCCAGTCGCAGCTGCCATGATTAGCCTCTTTTTTATTTTTTAGAATGTTCATGTTTTTTTAATTTGAGAGAGGCAGAGACAGAGATCTCCCACCCACTGGTTCCTTCCCCCCATTCAAATGCCCACAGCAGCCAGATGTTTGCTGATTCACTCCCCCAAGCAGCCGGGGCAAAGCCAGGAGCCTGGAGCTCCATCTGGGTGGCTGAGACCCACAAATTTGAGCCATCATCTGCTGCCTCCCAGGGTGTGCATCAGCAGGAAGCTGGGATGGGGAGCCGAGCCGAACTCAACCCCAGCACCGCAGTGAGCATCCCAGTGACGCTGCCCCAAACACCTGCCCATCTTCCACCTTTCATCCCCGTAGTGAGCGCCCTCAGTTCTATTTCTCATCTCCATGGTAACCTCTATGTTTTATAGTCATTTCTCTGTTTCTAATAGACCTTTTGACTTCTTGTTGCACAATATTATCCTTCCTGTGTTGTATCGAATTTTTGCGTTATGTCATCAGTTTATGTTCACTTTGACTATAGGAAGATGTGGGTATTGTTCAGTGCAAAGTTCTGTGTGGTTCATCTCCCTCTTCTGTCTGTCCCAAGCTAATGCTTGCCTTGGTTTGGGCTGCCAAGTCTTTTCCCTAGCCCTGCTTTTTTCTAAGTGGCTATGAGACCTGTCCATTACCAATTGATATTTTTTCCTACTTGTTTGACTCCATAGGATCAGCTGTGAGTTCTCTGTCTTTCCTGTCACTCTTGCCCCTGCTCCTGGCTGGATGAGGTGGCCCACAGCTGTCATTCTGGGCCTTGATGACACGAACTTTATCTCATCTTTACTAGGATGAAGGAGGCCGGAGAAGAGACTTGTGCCCCATCCACATGCCTTAAAATCCCCAGAGGTATTTCTTTGAGAATCTGATGCAAATCGGATGCACTCTGCAGGAAAATGCACACAGACATAAAACTGGGTCTGCACCGTGGATCCCCAGGAGCCTGTGAGCATTGTCAGCACAGTATTTTTTAGCACGTTGTAAGATAACCTCTGTGCCCGTCTGCAAGCATCTGTATGTAGGCATGATGCTCTGTGGAAGGTAATCCTAGCAATGCAGAATTGCAGTAAGCCTCTGGCTGAACGCTCAGCTTCTAATAAAAGTCTGATTCCAGCCCCAGGACCCAGCATTTCCTACTTTTACCAATAACTGATTCTTCCCTCTTGAGCATTTTATCATTTCTTACGATTGGATGAAGGAATGCATTTCCACCTTAAATGCCTTCTGGCTTTTCGCCCTAGCGGGAATCACTTCTATTCCAGGATGTGAGACCTTGGGGTTCGTTTGCTGTGAGCGCTGATGTAGTGGGAAGGGTGAAGCTTCTTCCTCGGCAAGCACGCCGAGTCTTGGCTGAGCTGAGACCTGTTCTCGGCTTTGTTCCGTCCACAGCCTGTCTGGTCCTGGCTGCCCTGTTTCCAATCCAGCTCCCTGCTAATGTGCCTGAGAGGGCAGCAGAAGAGGGCTAGCACGAGGGCTTCGAGAGCAGGGGGCTGTCGAGGGAGAGCCCGGGTGTGTGCCTGCTGGAGCGTTCCAGTGCCCCACACTCCGCCGCTGAGACCTGTGAGGGTCAACCCCAGGGGACTGGGCTCAGCTTAGAACCTGGTAGTGGGGCCGGCGCTGTGGCGCAGCAGGTTAACACCCTGGCCTGAAGTGCCGGCATCCCATATGGGCGCCAGTTCTAGTCCTGGCTGCTCCTCTTCCAATCCAGCTCTCTGCTGTGGCCTGGGAAAGAAGTAGAAGATGGCCCAAGTCCTTGGTCCCTGCACCAGCGTGGGAGACCTGGAGGAAGCTCCTGGCTCCTGGCTTCAGATTGGCACCGCTCTGGCCATTGCGGCCATCTGGGAAGTGAACCAGCAGATGAAAGACCACTCTGTCTTTCAAAGAAACAAAATAAATCTTTAAAAAAAAAGAGAGAGAGGAGACAACCTGGTTGCACGTGCAGCAGTCTTGGGCGGAGGTGTGTAAGGTGGGTTTCTGTTTATCTGCTGAGAGGAGCTGCTGAAGAAGAACATGGCCTGTATTCTTTTTTTGGTCATATTTTGAATGCTTACCTTTTTTTTTTTTTTTTTTTAAAGGATTTATTTGGAAGGCAGAGAGAGATTCCATCCACTGGATCTGGGTCTCCCACGTGGGTACGGGGCCCCAGCACGTGGGCCATCTTCTGCTGCCCTCTCAGGCACATTAGCAGGGAGCTGGATTGGAAGCAGGGCAGCCAGGACCAGAACTGGTGCTCTGATAGGGGACGCCAGCATCACAGGTTGCTGCACAAGCCACTGTGCCATAATGCTGGTCCCTGCTGAACTCCTTTTTTTCTTTTTTCTTTTTTTTTTTTTTTTTTAAATTTATTTGACAGAGTTATAGATAGTGAGAGAGAGAGAAAGGTCTTCCTTCCATTGGTTCGCCCCCCTGATGGCCGCTACGGCCAGCACTTCGCCAGTCTGAAGCCAGGAGCCAGGTGCTTCCTCCTGGTCTCCATGTGGGTGCAGGGACCCAAGCACTTGGGCCATCCTCCACTGCACTCCTGGGCCACAGCAGAGAGCTGGACTGGAAGAGGGGCAACCGGAACTAGAATCCAGTGCCCATATGGGACGCCGGCGCCGCAAGCGGAGGATTAGCCAAGTGAGCCACAGCACTGGCCCCGCTGAACTCTTTTAAAATAAAAAAATAGAAAAACTGAGTTTAACTAAAACCATCTTTTCAAAAATGTCAAAGTAGTCGCCTTTCCCCCAGTTTTGCTGTTCGGCACATTTTGCGTTAATTGTCCCTGAGGCTTTCTCAGGTCGCCTGCTCCTGTGGGAAAGGAAAGTACTGTATTTAGGCAGCGTTAGCAGACCAGAGTGGAAACAGGAGGGCAGTCCCCGCCGTACCAGCAGTCAAATCAGCATCATCGAGATGAAAAGATGATCTTATCCCTCAGGAATGTGAGATCCAGGGCACTTGGAGAACTTCTGAAAGCGGTCCAGGAGCAAGAGGAGGTCATTGTGCAGTCAGCAGTCAGCAGTCAGCAGTCAGCGTGGGGCATAGAAATCGAGAAACAAGTGAGGCTCGGAAACTTCAGGGCAAGGAGGACCTCTTCTCTGGGCATCTTGAGAGAGGAGGCAAAATACTGACTTCAGATGGAACTAAGATATATGTTTTATTTATTTGAAAGAGTTACTGGGGGGGGGGCAGGGGGCGGTCTTTCATCACTCCCCAAATGGCTGGAGCTGAGCCGATCCTAAGCCAGGAGCCAGGAGCTCCTTCCTAGGTCTCCGATGTGGGTGCGGGGGCCCAGAGGCTTGGGCCATCTTCTGCTGCTTGCCCAGGTGCATTAGCAGGGAGCTGGATTGGAAGTGGAGCCACCGGGGCTCGAGCTGACACCCATATGGGATGCCGGTGCTACAGGCCGGGGCTTTAACTGGCTTCGCCACAGCACTGGCCCCTGAAGTGGAACTTTAAGTCTCAAGGTGATTAGCACGTCACAGTGACAGACTGCTGAACCGAATATGAGAGTTTAACTTGACAAACAAAAGGAAGGTCGCAGCACTTTTTCTTTCTTTTTAAGAAAATGTTGTGTTTTCTTCTGTGAGCCTTTTGGAGGATTTGGCTCAAGTGTTGCGTTTTGCTTAGAAAAGGAAGTTGGTGGGGATGGCTGACCCACTTCTGATCTGGTAGCTCCTCAGTGTTTCTCCAAAGACGATGATGTCAGTTTCATTGAGGTTGTGGGAGCATAGCACCGATGCTCAGCTGTGCTAGGTGGCATAGTTCCGGTGCCCAGCACAGCTGTCCCGCCTGTCACCTGCTACCATTTCTAATACCAGCTCTTGCACAGGCGACAGACGTGAGTTCTCCCTCTGCTCAAGCCGAGACGTTCGGGATTCCTGGTTTGCAGCTGGACACTGGACAGGACCTCTGGAGCTGGTGCACACACGCTCTGCGTGCTCCGACCCTGGCCTGTCGTTCCAACTTTGTCTATGCAGCGTTCTCTCCCCAAGTCCTCACCCTGGCACGGCCCTCGCCATTGGCACAAAGCGCTCTGCTTGCCCACACCCCATTCTTGCCTGTGCTCATCCCACTTAGCACCAGTACCCAGTTAACCTCCCGCTGGCCCTCTGCGATGCCTTCTTGGACCCCTCATTCTGAATCGGTTGTCCCTGTAGGTCTGCTCATGCATTGATCATAGCAGATTCTACCCGTCCACCTGCTCTGTCTTCCACCAGACTGCAGGTGCCCTAACAAGCAGTGATGTTGTCAGGTCTGTGTTTTCCTTCCCGAGTGCAGGTGCCCGACATGTGTGGGTCTGGTGGCTGTGAGAGTGGATGGCTTCCTTTTATGGGGAGAAAGCAGGAAGTGACGTCCTTGCGGTATGGGGTTGGCATCCCACACCGAGTGCGTCTTGGACACTCCTTCCCCTCTCAGCATGGACACCAGGTGAAATCTGCCCCAGGCTCTGTTCCTTGGGTAGAGCCTGCACTGTGGACATTCAGAGCACAGGCGCAGGGTCACAGCTGCTTCCAGGAACAAAGGTCGCAAGCCCGACAGGGTCAGATCTGCCTCTGGCCATCACCTGTGTGTCCCTGTGTCAGTTGTCCACTGATTGCTTTGCAACTCTAGCGTCTCCTTTTCAGTCTCATTGGGCTGGGCCTGGTCAGCATTCCTCCCTTCCCGGCTGGGCCTGTTCAGCCATGTGAGTCCAGGACAACGGAGGGGGTTCCTCCTGCAGAGAGGGTCTGGATCTTGTTGGCAGTGACTCCAAGCCGGGAGGCGGTGGGCAGCAGCAGCAGCACCTGCTCATGACAGGTGGCCCTGCCCACCTCCACTCCCCAGCGGGTTCCAGGGCACCAGGCACCTCCCTGTGAACAGCTCCCGGCAGCAGGTTCGTTCTGTCCCAACCCCAGCCTGCTCCATGTGGACCTGCTCTGCCCTGGGGCTGCCCCGACAGCTTGTCTACCACCTGGAGGGCTTCATACCCTGTGCACCCTCCTCATCCCCAGCCACAGGAGGGGACCTTTTCCAGGCTTGTTCCTCCCTGGAGGATCCCAGCTCAGCACTAGCAGTTGGCAGAGGGCCCCTTTGCCCCTCCCAGTCAGTTCCCCATCGCTCCCATCCCCTAGTAATGACTTACTGTATGTTCTCTATTCAGATTACTCTGTGACCTCTGTCTCCTGGCTGGCCCCTCACCAATTCACATGCCCTCTTTCCAGATCACTGCGCCACTGCCCCAGCCAGCAAACCACAGGGTTCTTCTGGGGTTCAAACACCAAAGAACCCACAAACAGCTTCTGGGTTCTTGTCCATTGGCACTGAGCGCCTCCCTCAGGTGAAGTGCCACAGGAACACCAAGACTTAGAGAGGAGAGAGGAGAGAGGCCCCCATCATAGCGCAGCAGGTGAAGCCACCGCCTGCATCCCAGCTGCTCGACTTCTGGTCCAGCTCCCTGCTAATGTGCCTGGGAAATTTAGCCTGGCCCAGTCCCAGCCTTTGCAGCCACTTGGGGAGTGAAATAGCTGATGGAAGACCTCCCCCTCCCCCTCCCCCTCCCTCCTCTTCTCCCTCCCCCTCCCCTTGCTCTCTCCCTCCCCTATCCCTCTCCTCCCCCTCCCCTTCCCCCATCCCTCCCCTCCCCCTTGCCCTCTTCCTCCCCTCCCCTTGCCCTCTCCCTCCACCCTCCCCCATCCCTCCCCTCTTCCTCTCTCCTCTCTCCTCTTCCCCTCCCCCTCTCTCTCCCTCTCCCTCTTATCTTCCTCCCCTCCCCCTCTTACTCTCTCTCCCCCTCCCTTCCCCCCTCCTCCTCTCCCTTTCCCTCACTCTTGCCTTTCAAAATAAATAAAATTTTAGGAAAAAAAAGACTTGAGGAAGAGAAGAATCCACTGTGTGATATGCTCGCAGAGGGGAGGGTGTACATGAGTCTGGGGGGTGGGGTGTGACAGACAATGAAAACTTTAGTGTTGCTGAGGGACTGAGACATGAAAGCCCATGCAGTGGGTGGATATTTGCCCCCTTCAGTCTAAGTGACATCCATAGCAGAAAACACGGCCATGCGTGGCTTTGTTAGTGTTCTCTGTTTCCATAAAGCTCTTGAGTTGGGTGAGGTTTTATTTCTTCTCATGTCTGAACTTCTCCCAGCAGGAACTGTCTTTGACAAAATTATCTTTTTCTTCTTCTTTTTTAAAAGATTTATTTATTTGAAAGAGTTACACAGAGAGATGGAAGGAGAGGCAGAGAGAGAGAGGGCTTTCATCCACTGGTTCACTCCCCAGGTAGCCGCAATGGCTGGAGCCGCTCCGATCTGAAACCAGGAGCCAGGAGATTCTTCTGGGTCTCCCACGTGGGCGCAGGGGCCCAAGGACTTTGAGCCATCCTCTATTGCTTTCCCAGGCCACAGCTGAGAGCTGGATCAGAAGTGGAGCAGCTGGGACTCGAACCAGTGCCCATATGGGATGCCAGCAGTGCAGGCGGTGGCTTTACCCACTACGCGACAGCACCAGCCCCCAGAATTATCTTCTACCTGCAGCAGCTGCCACAGGGAGGCACATAGCCAGTGGTAGCTGACTGATGAAAGGGTTGTTATATTGAGTTTGATTCTGTGGCCGACATCAGCCAGGGTTTCCTTGTGCTAACAGCTGATAACTACTACCACCTAATATGTGTGCACGTGGACTCTATAAAACAGGGAGGTTATCTGTCAGTTTAGCGCTGGTTCCCGTTAGTTTGCAGATAATGTCTACCATTTCAAGTGTGCCCCAAGCAGAGAACTAGGTATTTTATAGAGTCCCAATTCTCACATACTCCTATTTCACAGATTTGGAAACTGAAGGTACGCACTTGCCAAGCCTGGTGAAATGTACCCAAATCGGACCTGGAGTCTAGGTTGACACGCAAACTCTTGTACCTCCCTCTGTGCCATGCGGCTCCCACACTGAGTCAGGGTCCCGGTCTCCATGCCTGCGTCCACCTCCACACTCACCCAGGAGGCCTTTGGTTTTGTGCTCAGAGATGCGGTCCCCAGCCATCCAGGCACCAAGGGCACCCAGGCCCGTGTAGATAGGATTAGGCAAAGTCGGGGCTGAAAATCTCTCCCCATTTACTTCCTCCAGGGCTGAAAAAGTCTCATCCAGGCGGGTGTTGAGCCTGGCGGTGGAGGTACCCACATCTCACACGGGAACGCCAGCACTGGCTTCTGGCTCCAGCTTCCTGCCATGCAGAGCCTGGGAGGCAGTGACCGGGCTCTTGCCACTCTCATGGTAGAACCACACTGAGTGTTGGCTCCGACTCTAGCCACGCCCAGCCCTGCTATTGTGGGCATTAGGAGAGTGAACCGGTGAATAGAGCTCCATCTCTCTCTCTCTCTCTCTCTCTCTCTCTCTCTCTCTCTGCCTATCATCATCATCATTGTAACAATAATAAATGAAGTCTCTCATCAGAGTGTAACTACTTGCTGGAAAATTGAACTTGGTGTCTGTGTGTGTGTGTAGGTTATGGAAAATGTTTAATTGCAGAACTGTTCAAGTGAAGGGCGTGCGTGTCCACTTTCCCACACTAACTCTTGCCTTCCTTTTCTTCTCAGGTGCTGTTACCCCCGTACGATGATGCCGCTGTGAACGGCGCTGCTAAGGAGCCGCCGCCACCTTACGTGTCTGCCTAGGCCTGGGAGGGGGCGGCGGAGCCGAGAGCAGCAGCCCGACGTCCCGGCCGTCGGAGCGGGAGTTCTGCAGTCCCGCTGCCGAGACGAGCTCTCCACGTTGACTTGTCGCTGAAATGCTACATTTTAAGATTGAGATGTTAGGTTGAAATCCTCTGTAGTTTCACACATTTGCTTGAGCTAGAACACTGTGATAGGTTAGCTGTAGAGTTCTTGCTGTAGGGGTGGCGATGTAACGGGCCCCGTTAGTCTTCCCTGAGCCTTGAAGCTGCCCCCAACTCTGGATGGCCCTTGAGTCGAGGACTCTAGTTTTATCCCCTTGGGGGCAATGATTCGTCATACTTTTTCTCTCTGTTCCCTCTATCTGTTTGGAAAGTATAAAATAAAATCGAAATGACACAATACTTCACTTAAACCATCCAGTGTGTGGAACAACAGGCATGTTGACTGTGTGACCATTGCTCTAAGTAGGAGTACACACACACCAAGAGTTCCGCTACAATTCTTTATGGTTTCAATTCAGTGACCTCTTGAATTTGCTGGTTCTGGGTTTTCTTGGTGGTCTACACTGAGGCTATTAGATAATGCCAGGCAGCAGAGGTCAGTCATTCCATGCTCAGGGTGGCACTGGTGTATCTAGCACTAAATGGGAGTTGGTCCCCCCTTATACTCAGTGTTCTACCCTAGCCTAACCCAAAGAGAATATCCGCTTGCTTTGTCAAGGAAGAGGATTGCTGTGTATTTGCCTCATATTATGGATGAGGGGTCTTCCTTCTTCTTCCCCCACAAGACACCTCCCACTAGTGATTATCCTGCTGTGCCTCACCCTCACTCACCATCTTGGAAAACACCAGTCTTCAGGAAGGCGAGGGGGGGTTGTGCTCCCTGTGGAAGGCCCTATCTCTGCTACCTGCATTGCAAAGGAACTTTATATTTCCTCTGTTCCAAGTTGCCACCTTTCCTGTTGTTCATGATTTTGCTGTAAATGAAAGCTTTTGCAATTAAAGCGAAATTTGCCCGTATCCAAGAAGGCGACCTTTGACTGCAGTGTTGGTGCTTGGTACCCTCCTGCCCACATACGGCGCTGCAGACGCAAACGGCTCAGCCGAAGGTGCAGGCCTTGTGGCCTGTTTCACACGTGTGGGTTTTTCCCCGTTTCAGAGTGTTGGCTGGAAGCTCGGCCCCTATCCCCGGTGCCAATCAAAATAATGAGGACAAGGTGTTCAGGCAAAGGAAAGAAAACATGTCTGTCTACAGATGAGTGCTTAGCAGACTCGGTTGTGCCGGATGAGGGGGTCTGGGGCTTACATAAGGGTGCTACGAGAAAGGAGGTGCAGGGCTGTGGTGTCCGGTGCCACAGCTTGTCACCAGATCAGCGACAGTGTCTGCCTTCTGTTTCCTCACAGGCGGCAAGATTAGATCTACCTCCCTGGTCCATTCTGCAACATACCCTACCCCACCCCACCCCCCAATCAAAGAAGAGATAAGGAGCAAGGCAGCTTGTACCTTAGCACGTGGGTATCCGGGCTTCACATTTAAGAAGTGATAACTGCTTGCTTGTATTATTTTCTACCTGCTCACAAGAACATTTTCAGGGGCAAGCAGACCCCAGCTTCCAACATTGACACAAACCGTCCCCCTCCCCAGCTCCAAGTGCTCAGCTGTTTTGCATATTATTGCTTTCTGTCCATAGTACACTGTTAATAAGCAGGTAAGATATTACTTTGTTCAAAGGGAAATGAAAGGTTAAGTGGGGAGGGGGACTTTACCCTTGAGACTGAGCCTAAAGCCCCTTCTTGTGATGGATGTCACTAGGATTCTTTATGAAGTCCCCCTAAGAAATTCTGTTCCGTGAAGCTTTGTGCTCCCAGGATCACACAAAGTCAGGCATGGGAAGGGTGCCAAGAATGGACAGGGCCTGTCGGGTAGTGTCACAGGCCCCGCGGGAGGCACATGAGAAATCACTGTTCCTTGCATCTTGCTCCCCATGATTTTCTGGCTCTTTGCCTGATTTTTTTTTTTTTTTTTTCAGTGTGAGAGTGACACTGGCCAGGTGGAGAGGAGTGTCTTGTCCGAGGGTCTCCATCAGGTCCCTGGGGAGGACCCAAGGCTGCCGCTGGCTGGTGTTGCAATGCTACAATGGCACCGGAGACCCCGGGTATCTGCATTCTCAGAGACCCCATGGAGGGCTGTGGTGCTGGATTTTCTTGGCTCCTGGCATGACTCTGGCTAAGCTCAGGGCTGCTTCCGTGTTTACCTCTGAGAATAAAGAATTGTCTTCTCGTGTCTCCACCACGGGGAGGGAGGTTGTGATGTGCGAGTTGGAAGTTCCTGCCGCACACCCTGTGGGTGCTTGTTCTGTGTGTGTCTCACTGTACTTGCCTGCATAAACACCTGTCACCTGTAAGTTCAGTCCCATTCTGATATCTAGCCCCATTCACCTATTTTGTTAAGCACAGTCACTCCCTCATCTCCTTCATTTTCTCACACCTGGGCCCTTCAACATTTTTTGCGTGGATTCCCAAGCCTCCTTTTTAAAAAAAAAAAAAAAAAAAGATTTAAGAAATAGCTCCCATCTGCTGGTTCACTCCAAATGTCGGTAATGGCTGGAGCCAGAGTCAAGAGCCAGTAATGCAGTCCAGGTCTCCTACCTGGGGACAGGGCCCTAATGACTTGAGCCATCACTGCAGGGTTTGTGTTAGCAGCAAGCTGGAGTCAGGGGCTGGAGCCGGGAACTGAACCCAGGCACCGCAGTGTGGGATGCGCGTGTCCCAGCCACTAGGCTAAATGCCATTCAGCCCGAGTCATTATTTTAAGTTGTGGACATTTGAGCTGAGCACCACAAGGTCTGCAAGTTGACCCACTCGTCAACAGCCCCATTTAGGAAAGAGATTTAAGTCTGCTGGGAAAGAGGGAAGGGGGACGTTCATCCCTTTAGTTAATTGTGGCCTAGAAACAGCGCTTGTGAGTGGCTGCGGTGGTCAGATTTTCGTGAGATCCAGTGACCTCGCAGAGGCCTAAGGCCACCTGGCCCCCCTCCTCCCGCGGCCTCCTTCCTACAGCTGCGTTACGTGCTGCATCTTTGCTGTCTGATGTTGATGTACTCATCTCTGTCCCTTCCCTTCTGTTGTCCCCAGGAATGCGTAACAACTTAAAAAAAAAAAAAAAAACAAAAAAAAACTGCACTGGCCCTAAATGTTTGTTTCATTTGGCTGCTTAGCCAAACCACATCTTGTTGCATTTGTCTTCATTAATCAGCAATACTTAATGATTTCGATAAACCAACTTCATAGACTGGAAACATTAAAGTTGTTATTCTCCAAAGGGGAATGTATACTACTTGAAAAGTTCATCATTCAAGGGGAAAAAAAAAAAAAATCCTGCTGCTCGCACTGATGTTTTATGATAGAGGAAAACTAATGAGACTATAAAAACTGTTCTTTCCTTTGTTTTTTAAAAGATGTGTTCGTTTTCGTAGCCAGTCTGGAAACCGACTTAAATAGCATTACAGTGTATGTCAGCAGCCCTGGAGTGGAGGGAGCAGGTGCTTTGCCAAGGTGTCGAAAGAGCAACCTAGAAGAGCTGCCAGCAGAAAGCGCAGGCTAAGCGACTTCAGGGCTCCCCACCTTCAGACCTGACAAAAGCCAAAAATAGTGCCTGTGGCTGTAAAAATCAAGTCTTGGCAGCTCAGACACAGATTCCTAAAGGGAAGGAAAAAGGCATAGCGAGGATGGCTCCACACCCATGGAAATCACTTCAAGTGTTTCTGCACGCCGGCCAAGCATTCGCGCAATGGCTCACGGAGTGTGGAAGCCAGCCAGAGCTGCAGCTTTCTGTCCCAGAAGCCCACGCATGCCTTCTGCTCACTAGAGGACCAAGACAGCAGAAGAGAGCAGCTGTCGCTTGGCCAACCCCTAAAAAAGTTAACATCTGAGCAGAAATCAGCCCCATATGCCCGTCCGTGTGCTCCTGGTGAGCACGACTCAGAATGAAAGAGTTTGGCTTCAAAGAATGGCACAATGGACTCAAGTTTCGTTTGGTTTTACCTCCTCTAAAATGTAACCTGCTGAGGCTGGCATTGTGGTGCCACCATCCGAAGCACTGGTATCCAGTATGAGTGCCGATTCGAGTCCCGGCTGCTCCACTTCCAATCCAGCTCCCTGCCAATGGCCCTGGGAAAGTACCAGGAGATGGGCCAAGTGCTTGGGCCCCTGCCACCCGTGTGGGAGGCCCAGGTGGAGTTCCAGGCTCCTGGCTTCATTGCAGCCATTTGGGGAGTGAACCAGTAGGTGGAAGATTCTCTCCCCTCCTCATCCTCCCCCTTTCTTCAAATAAGTATTACCAAAAAAAAAAAATCTTAAAAACACTTACTTGTTTGAAAGGCAGAGTTACAGGGAGGGAGATTTTCCATGTGCTGGTTCACTCCCCAAATGACTTTAAGGGCCAGGCCAGACCAAAGCCAGGATCCAGGAGCTTTTTCTGGGTCTCTTACGTGGGTGCAAGAGCCCAAACACTTGGGCCATCTTCCACTGCTTTCCCAGGCCACTAGCAGACAGCTGGATCAAGCGGAGCAGCTGGGACTTGAATGGCACCCATATAAGATTGTGGCCATTTCACTTGCTATGCCACAGCACCAGCCCCTTACACGTGTTTTTTAAAAAGTTATTCCTGGGGCCGGTGCTGTGACATAATGGGTAAAGTCGCCGCCTGCAGTGCCGGCATGCCATATGGGTTCCAGTTCAAGTCCCGGCTGCTCCACTTCCGATCCAGCTCTCTGCTATGGCCTGGGAAAGCAGTAAAAGATGGCCCAAATCCTTAGGCCCCTGCACCTGCGTGGGAGACCCAGAAGAGACTCCTGGCTCCTGGCTTCGCATCAGCTCAGCTCCGGCGGTTGCAGCTAATTGGGGAGTGGACCATCGGATGGATAACCTTTCTCTGTCTCTCTCTGCCTCTCCTTCTCTCTGTAACTCTGACTCTCAAATAAATAAATAAATCTTTTTTAAAAAGTTACAGATCTTTTTTTAAAAATATAATTTTTATCATTTAAAAAATATTTTATTTATTTATTTTAGAGGTAGAGTTACAGACACTAACAGAGAGGGAGAGACAGACTGAAAGGTGTTCCATCCGCTGGTTCACTTCCCAAATGGCCACAACGGCCAGAGCTGAACCGATCCGTCTATATGGGGTGCCAGTGCCGCAGGCAGATGATTAACCTACTGTGTCACAGTGCCAGCCTCACACTTTTTATCTTATTAAGTTGGGTAGCTAACACAGCAAATAAACATACATTCCTTAGTATGTGTTAAGACGTTCAGAGAATGAGGAGACTTCAAAAAGTTGCTGCAAAGTATTCATGGATTTCAAGACTTTTTGCACCAAAATAAACATTTTAAATTCCATCCTGCTGCACTGCAGATTACTCTGGTATGTTGCTGTGGTGGAGCCAGAATGTTGGTAAAAGAGACTGTGCTGGGGCCGGCGTGGTGGCAGAGTGGGTGAAGCCGCCGCCTGCAGTGCTGGCATCCATATGAGTGCCTACTTGCAGCTTCCCATTCGTGGGAACCTGGGCTCGGGACCACCAGTCCAGGGCCCTTTAGTGCCCATAAAACCTCCACGTGGGTGTGCCGCCTGAGAACCTGGATCTGGGGAGGCACAGTGGGTCCACTTTCCATGGCCACAGGGCAGAATCTTCGTGGTGGGGATTCCCCTTGGACACTGTGTGATGACCTTTGTGTAGGTATTATTCACCCCCTATTCACTCTAACTAAAGGAACTTTTTTTTCTAGTTTTAATTTATTTTTTTAACTTTTATTTAATGAATATAAATTTCCAAAGTACAGCTTATGGATTACAATGGCTTCCCCCCCCCCATAACTTCCCTCCCACCCGCAACCCTGTGGGGAGCAACTCGGACTAGACTAAGTTACTGGAATTAAGACTTATTCTATGCATCTGCTCTCCCACAATATGGCGCTGGGAGAGGAGAAAACAGCTTCTACGCAGCTGCCTCTTGCCAACTTGAGTGATGACCTCCAGGAGCTGATCCTGCTCCTGATTGGAGGAGAGCAGCGTACTCGGCGTGTGGGTAGCAGAGTTGGGATTGGTGGAAAAGGACTATAAAGGAGGAGAGAGACAACATGCACCAGGAACATCTATCTGAAGGAACACCTGAGCAGCCCCCGAGAGAGTCGGCCGGCGGTGTGCCGCTCCCCCGCGGAAGTGGGGAAAGTGGCAGGGGGAACCGCCCTTCCACGGAGGTGGAAGGGACGGTAGCCAACCCGGGAAGAACCAGCAGCAAACCCGGGAAGGGCCGAGCAGACGAAAGAACAGCGCAGGGTCCTGTGTCGTTCCTCCACGAAGACGGGGAGCGACAACCCTCCCCTTTCCCTCTCCCTCTCCCCTTCCATTCACATCAAGATTCATTTTCAATTCTCTTTATATACAGAAGATCAGTTTAGCATATATTAAGTAAAGATTTCAACAATTTGCACCCACATAGAAACATAAAGTGAAAAATACTGTTTGAGTACTAGTTATAGCATTAAATCACAATGTACAGCACATTAAGGACAGAGATCCTACATGGGGAGTAAGTGCACAGTGACTCCTGTTGTTGACTTAACAAATTGACACTCTTGTTTATGGCATCAGTAATCACCCTAGGCTCTTGTCATGAGTTGCCAAGACTATGGAAGCCTTTTGAGTTCACCGACTCTGATCATATTTAGGCAAGGTCGTAGTCAGAGTGGAAGTTCTCTCCTCCCTTCAGAGCAAGGTACCTCCTTCTTTTCTGGTTCACTCCCCAAATGCCCACTTCGGTCAGGGCTGTGCCAGGCCAAAGCTAGGAGCCTGGAGCTCCACCAGGGTCTCCCATGTGCATGGTAGGGGCACAAGCACTTGAGTGAAAATCTGCTGCTTTCCCAAGCAAATCAGCAGGAAGCTGGATCAGAAGTGGAGCAGCCAGGACCCCAGTCAGTGCTCATGGGATGCCATTGTTGCAGGCAGCAGCTTAAGCCGCCACGCCACAGAGTCAGGCTCCTCAAGTATTTTTTTTTTTTTTTTTTGACAGGCAGAGTTAGACAGTGAGAGAGAGAGAGACAGAGAGAAAGGTCTTCCTTCCATTGGTTCACCCCCCCAAATGGCTGCTACGGCCGGCGTGCTGCGCCAATCCGAAGCCAGGAGCCAGGTGCTTCCTCCTGGTCTCCCATGTGGGTGCAGTCCCCTTCAGTAATCCTGCTTTTGTCAGCTCCTCCCAGTCTTATGCAGACCTACTGGCACTTTTTATTCACTGTACCTCAGATGGAAGTTGTCTTTGCTTTCCTTGAAATCTGCCATTGATTAGTGTTGTCCTGTTGGAGACCTCCCCACCGTTCCAGTCTTCCTGACTTGAGATTCTGGGTCTGCTCACCGCCTTACTCTCTTGCCTCCTATCTAGCCGGTCCCCTGCCCTGTGACTTCTCCCTTTGTAAGAGTATGACACATTTACTGAGCCCTTCCTGTGTGCTATTTAACAGATGAGAAAACTCAGGCTTTAGAGGATGCAAACCAACACGGTAGAAGGCATCCAGAACTTCAGAAGTCTGTGCATAGAAGGGCACTTAAAAACCTGCGTGGGAAATGGAATTAGAAGATACACTTAGAAAAAAAAAAAGAGAGAAGATACGCTTAGGGGCAGGTGTTTGGCTTAAAGGGTTAAGATAATGCTTAAGGGGCTGGCGCTGGGGCATAGTGGGTAAAGCTGCCCACTACATTGCCAGTGTCCCATGTGGACATGGGTTTGAGACCAGGCTGCTCCACTTCTGATCCAGCTCCCTGCTAATGACCTGGGAAAGCAGTGGAAGATGGCTCAAGTGCTTGGGCATCTGCTACACACACAGGGGACTTGGAGCAAGCTCCGGGCTTCAGCCTGTCCCAGCTCCGGCCATTGTGGCCATTTGGGGAGTGAACCAGCAGATGGAAGACCTCTATTTCTGAATTGCCCTCTCTCTGTCTGTGGCTCTGCCTTTCAACTAAATAAATAAATCTAAAAAAAAAAAAACGAGGTACTGATTAAGATGCCCCTATTCCCTATTGGAGTACCTGGGTTTGAGTGCCAGCTCCCAGTTGGTGCTTCCAGTTAAAGCAGACCCTGGGAAGCAGCAGGTGATGGCTCAGGTGGTTGGTTCTCTGTCACCCATGTGGAAGACCTTGATTGAACTCCTGGTTATTTTTTTTTAAGATTTATTTATTCATTTGAAAGAGTTACACAGAGAGAGGAGAGGCAGAGAGAGAGAGAGAGGTCTCCCATCTGCTGGTTCATTCCCCAGATGGCCACAAAGGCCAGAGCTGTGCCCATCTGAAGCCAGGAGCCAGGAGCTTCTTCCAGATCTCCCACATGGGTGCAGGGGCCCAAGGACTTGGACCATCCTCCACTGCTTTCCCAGGCCATAGCAGAGAGCTGGATAGGAAGTGGTGCAACCAGAACTCGAACCGGTGCCCATATGGGATGCCAGCACTGCAGGTGATGGCTTTACCCACTACGCCACAGTACCAGCCCCAGAATTCCTGGTTATTGACTTTGGCATGGTCCAGACCCAGTTGTTGCAGGCATATGGAGAATGAACCAGTGAGAGCTCTCTCAGTCCACTTGTCCTTTGTCTCAGCCTTTAAAAAAAAATAAAATAGAATGAACACATCCCAACAAAGAAAGCATGCAAATCACATGTAAACTTTGGATAAATTTTTTAAAAGAGTTATTTATTTATTTGAAGGGCAGAGTTACAGAGAGGCAGAGTTAAAGTGGTTTTCCATCAGCTGGTTCACTCCCCAAATGGCTGCAACAGCCAGAGCTGGGCCAGGCCGAAACCAGGAGCCATGTTATGCTTTCCCAGGCCATAGCAGAGAGGTGGATTGGAAGCAGAGCAGCTGGGACTTGAACCCGTGCCCATGTGGGATGCAGTGGCGGCTTTGCCCACTACACCATAGCGCTGGCCCCTTGACTAGATCTTTGACTCGAGGTTTGTGTTACACAAGAAAACTATCAGTTTCCTATTTAATTAGGCTAGAAAATGTTCTGCATATATCAACTTTTCCTTCTTCTATGAAGACTATTCAGGCAGGGAGAAAGAGAGAGGTCTTCCACCTGCTGGTTCACTCCTCAAATGGCTACAACTGCCAGAGCTGAACCAATCTGAGCCAGGAGCTTCTTCCAGGTCTCCCACATTGGTGCAGTGCCTAATGACTTGGGCCATCTTCTGCTGCTTTCCCAGGCACATTAGCAGGGAGCTTGATTGGAAGTGGAGCAACTGGGACTCGAACCGGCACCCCCATGGGAATCTGCTATGCCACAGCACCGGCCCCTGAGGGGAGACTTTGTAAAGTGCTTAATTAACAATTTCCTTTTGCAGAAAGTAAGCACCCTCTTAAGTGGATAAGAAGAATATGCATATTAAGATTTCAAGCGTGGCCAGCCCTGATGCTCACTAAGCTAATCCTCTGCCTGCGGCACCGGCACCCTGGGTTCTAGTCCCAGTTGGGGTGCCGGATTCTGTCCCGGTTGCTCCTCCTCCAGTCCAGCTTTCTGCTGTGGCCTGGGAAGGCAGTAGATGGCCCAAGTGCTTGGGTCCCTGCACCCGCATGGGAGACCAGGAGGAAGCACCTGGCTCCTGGCTTCGGATCCGCACAGTGCACGGGCCGTAGCAGCCATTTGGGGGGTGAACCAACAGAAGAAAGACCTTTCTCTCTGTCTCTCTCTCTCACTGTCTAATTCTGCCTGTCAAAAAAAAAAAAATAGATTTCAAGTGTGATAACTCAGGCTGGTGAGTAGAAGTGATGTAATTTGTATATGTGGGAGAAGGATTTGGGGACCTTGTGACCCAACTTCCTTCCCTGCCCCAGAGAGCCTGTATCACTGTGTCTCTCCTCACCTATCAAATAGAGAGTGGATCTTGCCACAGGCATGCAGATTTTATTCTGTCCTGTTGAAGTTAATGCTCCATGTCATTTGTGTCCCCGAGGGTTGCTTTCCCTAAACATCTTGATTGAAAAATCTGGTATGACTCGGACATGATGAAACATTGTCAGCTTATGGGTTTTCATAAAGTTGCCTCAGTAATGTATTGCAAGGAAAAAATAGAAAAAACTCTCTCATTTGTTGGGTCTTGATTTGGAAGTGACTTCTTTCTAGAAGCTTCCTATGACCCAGAAGTCTAGGGGCCCATGCTTTTCAGGTTCTCCTGTAGCATACCCATCGTCCCCAGTCAACGCACATCTTACACTGAATGGTACTAGCGCTGTACTTGGCTCTAACACCCCAGTAGATTAGAAACTCTAGACAGAGTTTGTGTGTTCCTTATCGTTTTCTGTCAGTGCCTGGCACACATCTGGCAAATAGAACTCAAGAATTATTTAGTGAGATAAAACATAAGTGCATGAGAAAAATCAAAGCCATCTGTTATCTCGCCCTTAACGACTGCAGTAAATTCTTAAACTCAACAGATCTCAAGTTCCACAGGGCTGATGTCTCACAGAAGAGCCCCCTGGAAAAATGTTTTCATTCCTGTAGACTGCAGGGGCAAAGTGGGAGACCCGCACTTCCAGCAAGCCCCAGCAAAGCCACAGCTGGAGTGGTGCTCACTGGGCGTGTGTGGAAGGTCACGGTGAGGCAAAAACAAAAACAAAAACAAACAAAAAAAACTCACCACAACCCAGCAATATAGTACCAAGAGGCTTGATCCCTGAAGGAAGATTAAAGGATGACTTGAATTTGAACTCAAATGGTCTTAGCGTTTATTATTCTTGTGAAGTCTTTTTTATGGGAACTTTAATTCAGTACAGCTGTGAATGAAAAATTAAATTGCTAGCTATACCTCCCCTTAGGAGCTTTCTCTTTTCCCTTTCATAGTAAATCAGTGGATCCTTAAAGTAATAAATGACCTAAGACCCTGTGGAATCCTGAGCCCTTGGGTATTCGGGGGAATATTCTGAGTTAACACGCAACTAAAGTACAATGATGGATTCATCCACTTCCTGGGCATTTCAGATTTAAATAAAATCCTTGCAAGACCATGCATGATGAAGCATACGTCTTCATTCTCTACGAGAATATGATATGATGGCGACAGTAAAGCAACGTGAATTCCTCTGTGGCAAAGGCAGTAGTACGGAAACTTGGCAGGTACCAGAGACACCAGTGCAGAAATTCCCACTAGTGAGTATTTCCTGCAATGCAAAGTGCTCATAAGAGGTGCACATGTGGGACGGGCATTGTGGTGCAGTGGATGAGGTGGACACTTGAGGCACCTGTATCCAGTTCCATACCTGAGCACCAGTTCGAGTCCTGGCTACTACACTTCTGATCCAGCTTCCTATAATTCACCTGGGGAGGCAGCAGATGAAGGCAGCCCAAGTACTTGAGTTCTGCCACCTGTGTGGGATATCTGGCTGGAGTTCCACGCTCCTGGCTTTCGCCTGGCTCAGGCCCACTGTTGTGGGCATTTGGGCAATGAACCAGCAGATAGAAGCTCTCTCTCTCTCTCTCTCTCTCTCTTTTAACTAAAAAATAAATCTTAAAAAACACAAACACACAAGTGGGAGTGCGAGCTCCAGAAAAGGTAGGAGAAAGAACAAGAGTAGGTGCTGAGAGGTAGAGCAAGAAGCCATTCCTGCCTCCATAGAAGACTTGGTTCGAGAAAGCAGAGAATTCAAAGATGGAAGACAGGTCTGGTTCACAAAGAGACAGAAATGTTTGCATGACGGCTCAGAATTAAAATTTGCATTTTTCTTATCAGCCAAAAATTCATGTGACATACAATTCACTCATTTAAAAATGTACTCTTGGGGCTGGTGCTGTGGTGCAGCGGGTTAATGCCCTGGCCTGAAGCGCCAGCATCTCATATGGGCGCTGGTTCAAGACCTGGCTGCTCCGCTTCTGATCCAGCTCTCTGCTGTGGCGTGGGAAAGCAGTAGAAGATGGCCCAGGTCCTTGGGCCCCTGCACCTGCATGGGAGACCTGGAGGAAGCTCCTGGCTCCTGACTTCAGATTGGCACAGCTCCGGCTGTTGCGGCCAATTGGGGAGTGAACCATCGGATGGAAGACCTCTCTGTCTCTCTCTCTCTCTTTCTCACTCTGCCTCTCCTGTCTCTGTGTAACTCTGACTTTCAAATAAATAAATAAATAAATAAATCTTTAAAAAATGTACTCTTTAGGGGCCAGCACGTGGCACAGTGGGTAAAGTTGCCGCCTGCAGTGCCAGGATCCCATAAGGTTCGAGTTCTGGCTGCTCTACTTCCAATTCTGCTCCCTGCTAATGTGCATGGAAAAGCAGCGGAGGATGTCCCAAATGCACAGGCCCCTGCACCCATGTGGGAGACTCAGAAGAAGTTGCTGGCTCCTGGCTTCGGCTTGGCCCATCCTGGCCACTGCAGTCATTTGGGGAGTGAACCAGCAGATGGATGATCTTGATATCTTTCTCTCTCTCTCCCTCTCCCCCTCCCCCCCCCATTGTGAGTAGAATTGCTTTCTTAATTTCATTTTCAGGTTTGTTGCAAGTGCACAGAAATACAATCGATTTTTGGATATTGATTTTGTATCTGGAAACCATGCTAATATATGAGTTCCAGCAGTTTTTTAGTGCAATTTTTAGAATGTCTACATATCAGATCATGTTGTTGCCAAACAGAGATTTACTTTTTTCTTTCTAATCTGGATGCCTTTTATTTCTTTGTCTTGCCTTGGGTAGAATTCCTAGTATAATGTCGAATAGAAGTGGTCAGAGAAGACATCCTTGTCTTGCTCCTGATCCAAGAAGGAAGATTTCAGTCTCCTACCACTGAGGACAATATTCACTGTGGGTCTCTTACAGATGCCCTCTATTGGGTTTCCATTTCTAGTTGAATGTTTTTTGTTGTGAACGGATGTTGGATTTGTGAAAGACTTTTTCTGCACATTTTGAGATTAGGTCGCTTTTGTCCTTTATCCTTTTTTTTTTTTTTTAAGATCTTATTTATTTATTTGAGAGGTAGAGTTACAGACAGTGAGAGGGAGAGACAGAGAGAAAGGTCTTCCGTCCATTGGTTCACTCACCAAATGGCCAAAACGGCCGGAGCAGTGCTGATCCAAAGCCAGGAGCCAGGTGCTTCTTCCTGGTCTCCCATGTGGGTGCAGGGGTCCAAGGACTTGGGCCATCTTCTACTGCTTTTCCAAGCCACAGCAGAGAGATGGATTGGAAGAGGAGCAGCCAGGACTAGAACCGGCACCCATATGGGATGCCGGCGCTGCAGGCGGAGGATTAACCTACTGTGCCATGGTGTTGGCCCCTTGTCCTTTATTCTATTGCTATGATGTATTACATGAATTGATACTTTTCTGTCCCACATGTAGGCCAGAGTGTGAGGTGAAGCAGTGCTACACGGTGCCCCGTCATTAAGCTTGGGCCAGGGATGCTGCACTAGTTTGGACACTTTGCTTTAAGCAAAATAAACTTTCAACTCTTTAGAACTTTGGTTATTGCATCCCCTTCTTAACATCCTTTCGAGCTCTCTCTCTCTCTCTCTCTCTCTCTCTCTTACTTATTGTTCACAGATAATGTTCATAGATAATGTGATTCTGGATCACTTTCCATGCTGGGGAATTGCTTTGCCAATTCTTGTTTTAGACGAGTCAAGACTTTTCCAGTGTTTCTTCTCAGAGCCTGCTCTATCATAAAACAGCTTGCTTTGTTGCACTAGGTCCTGTTTTTCTCCCTCTTAACAATTTGTGACTGCTGTTCCTCCCCTTATTCTTTGCACCAACCACAGATGTTTCCCCCTCTCTTGGACCCACATGGCCCAGTTTTTTTTTTTCTTCAGCAGATGAGAACGTAGGAAAGACTTCTGGTACTTTTCTTATTCTTGGGTCCTTACTTATTGAGCTCTGCCAGCATGCTGGGGGATTTTATAGGACACATGCACGTAGGCAATGCCCAACTATTTGCAACCTGCGGTAGCACCAGGCAACCAATGCAGCTGTAGGCAGTTACTTGGGTGTCACAGGAATGAGACCCCTGGCTTCCAGTCACAGACTACTTTGTGATAATTCCTAGGTTTAGAGACAAAAGCAGCAGCAATCTGCATTACTGAGCGGTGCTTACACACACACACACACACACACACACACACACACACACACACAGCAGGTTCATCCTGAGAAGGGGAACCCAGTGTCCAGATAAGCAAGTGGTGGTTCAGTCTTGCTAGCTCCCAAGAAAACATATCGCTGTTCTCTGTGGCTATGCTTAAAGGCTCCCTCCTGCGCCCTATTATCCTTGATGGGAGCTCCAACAACAGCACAAGGCTCTCAGTGAAAGCCACAGCAGCCTAGTCCCTTCCACTGTGTGGCATAGGGCGAGACTGTAAACAAAGAGCCAGTGCCTGCACTCAGGAGCTCACGGTTTAGGTTTGAGATCACCTAAAAACACGAGTCCTCTCTGCAGTAAGTATTGCTTTCCTTTTTTAAGTATTGAACCAACTTTGGACTTATTCAAGTCTTTTTTTACCTGACCACTTTCATCTTGTCTTTCCAAGGTGGGGTGATAGATTTTTTTTTTTTTTTTTTTTTTTTTTTTTTTTTTTTTTTTGGACAGGCAGAGTGGACAGTAAGAGAGAGAGACAGAGAGAAAGGTCTTCCTTTGCCGTTGGTTCACCCTCCAATGGCCGCCGCGGCCGGCGCGCTGCGGCCGGCGCACCGCGCTGATCCGATGGCAGGAGCCAGGAGCCAGGTGCTTTTCCTGGTCTCCCATGGGATGCAGGGCCCAAGCACCTGGGCCATCCTCCACTGCACTCCCTGGCCACAGCAGAGGGCTGGCCTGGAAGAGGGGCAACCGGGACAGAATCCGGCGCCCCGACCGGGACTAGAACCCGGTGTGCCGGCGCCGCTAGGCGGAGGATTAGCCTAGTGAGCCGCGGCGCCGGCCAGATTTCTTTCTAAATCATTTTATCTTGAGGCAACGGTGTTATTGGTGAGCCTGTCCTTGAGACACGCTCTGGACATGGAACCGGCTTGTCCATGGTGACGGGGCATCAGGAAGGGAGCGCTGCCCCACCTGGCAGGCTGCCCCACCCTGGGCTGCAATGGGAACACAGCCTCCACCTTGCCAAGCTCCCCTCTCAACCCTACACGTCCAGCTCCAGCCATGGAGCAGCGGGCCCCCGGGGGGCAGATGCTTCTCAGGTGAGACATGTTCACCTCTACCTGAGGGAGAGCAGCGGTGACAGCTTACCTGGGACTAGCACAGCATCTGTCAGCTCGAGAAGCAGGGGCGAGCCAGCTACCCTGCAACTGTACATTTCTCCTCATGCACTCAGGAGTTGTTTTACGTCTTCCATCTGCTGGTTCACTCCCCAGATGGCCACAACGGCTGGAGCTGGGCCGATCTGAAGCCAGGAGCCAGGAGCTTCTTCCAGGTCTCCCACACGGGTGCAGGGGCGCAAGGACTTAGGCCATCTTCTTCTGCTTTCCCGGGCCACAGCAGAGAGCTCGATCAGAAGTGGAGCAACTGGGACTCGAACCAGTGCCCATATGGGATGCCAGCACTGCAGGCGGCAGCTTTACCTGCTACGTCACTTGCTTCATTTTATTTCTGGCCAACCTGAAGATCATCAAACAAGGTAGAACACTCATCTGACCTGATTAAGCCCCAGCTGCGCTTCCTACCTGGATTTCCTATTCTGGAGAATTCTGATAGAACTCCCTGGAGGGGAAGTGGCCATGTGAATTGGCATTCACCAACCCAAAGAATCACTACAACGACCGTGCCAATGACAATGTCCTTACAGTCGGGAAGGATTTCCAGGTTGCTATTGTTTTCCTGGTAATTTACTGGATCCTCCTGGTGTCTTGGAATAAGGCAACACATTTTAAATACAAGTTTCCATAAACCGTAACTCAACTTGCCTCGCTCCTGAGGGATTTTCACTGGCCCAGAATCAGGAAGAATTTTCTGCCGTGGGATCCAAGACTTTGGAGACCAAACATTTCCTGAAGACTTTTCCTCTGCTTCTGGACCTCCACCTCCCACCTCCCAAAGACACACAAAGAAGCTATTCCTGATGGGGCAGGCGGCCCAGTGCGCCAAGTGGGCCCAAGGTGCTAGGTGAGGGGGGAGTAAGGGAACGGGAGTGCAATGCACTTGAGTGTATTAACCCTTTGCCGCACGGCTGGAATTCTCAAGAGTCACTTCCAGAGCTTTCCTATTTCAGAAACCAACTCTATCAGCTAATAGGAGTGACGTGACGGGTGGTTACAAAACCCAGCCAGCCAAAAGCTCCTCAATGATTAGACTCTGGCACATCCAGAGGTTTTGAAATCAGTGAGGTTCGACTGCCTCTCCCCATAGCTTGTTAAAACCTGAACTGGGCGCTTGGGTGTGTAGTTTGAGGATAGAATTCTGGAACTTTGGTAGGGGATATTCTGGCTTGTTGCAGAGCCCACATATTCCAACTGGGCGGGCGCTAGCCCCTCTCCTTGCTGCTGGCCCGTCCTCCAAGGCTCCCTTAGGACTCCGGAGGTAAGCTCCCCTTGCTTTACAAAGTTGCTAATGTCTTCCCCTGTAACTCGGAAACTCTTGTCTGAACTAGACTTTCACTGCCGCTGCTGGGTAGTAACCTTGTCTCCTCTCGGTCCTGGCATCCTCTCCCCAGTCCCCACCCCGGGGTGGGGGTGGGAGGGCTGGTCCCCAGCCAGTGGACGCTCTCTTATGTGGACCGGCACCCATGGGCTGGTCTGGGCACTGCCAAGACGGCCCCTGGCACTTGTCACCAGTTATCCCACTTCTCACTTTTCCTCAATCCTCGTCATGGTGGCTGTCTCCTGCAGATCAGGACCCCCGGTGCAGGATATGGGAACCCTGCCTGGCATCCCTTGCACAGGAGATCCTCCCCCACACGCCCCGAGAGCTCCCCAAGACCCCGGAGTCCCACCCGCGCCTGGGCTCGGACAGGGCGCGCGGCCCGGGCTCCCAGCCCCGGGGGCCGTCCTCGCCCCGCGCCTGCCCACGCCTTCCCCGTCCCCAAAGAGGACACCCCTCCTTCCGCCCGGCGCGCTCCCCACCCTCGCCGCGGCGCCGCCTCCCCCGCGCTTGCCCGGAGCCTCCCAGGCCGCCAGCGAGCGAGGGGAGCGCTCTGGGATGGGACTTGGAGGCGGCGGCGGCGGAGGCAGCGGCCTGGGCTTCTTGCTCGGCTCCCACGAGCGACCCCCGAGGAGAGCCGCGGCCCTCGGCCAGGCGAGAAGGCCAACGACCAGGACCGGGGTGGCCGCGCCCCTGTCTCGCTTCCCAGGCTCGGGCCATGGAGGCTGCAGGTGAGCGCGGCGCGCTTTCCCGGGGCTCTGCACGGCTGGGCGGCCGGGGCGCAGAACGCCGACCGACCGACAGGCGGGCGCACGGACCGACCGGCTGACAGACGGACAGACCCGCCGACAGACAGCGAGCGCTCCCGCGCTCCCCCAGGGCCGGCACTCCAGCCCCTGCGGCTCCGCGCGGTCCCCAGCACCCGGCGCTCCCGACCCCTCTGGGGACCGCGGGAGAGGGGAGGACGGCGTTGCCCCGACCCCTCGGCCGGGGGAACGAGGGGCGCCGGGAGTCCCACACGCACGGCGCCGGCTGAGGCCCCGGAGTGCCCCGAGGGGGCGCTGTGCCCCTCAGCGGGGACACCCCGACTGGGTCTACACCGCCGCAGGGAATCGGGGACTTGTTAAGCGGGTACCCAGGGTGATTCCCATGAGCTGGGCAGCCCATGATTCGGATTTCCCCGTGGGAGGCTGGTATTTTCATGATGTCGTCTGGATTTTGTTCTTGTTCCCTATCTTACAAAGGGGGAGACAAAAGGGAGGGCGTTTTGGGGGTAGTTGGCAGACCCCTCCCCGCCCCCACCCAGGACAGGTTCAAGAGAGGACAGGAAAACCGGGAGACTGCCCCTGGTGGGGTGTCCAGGGCTTGGGCACCCAGGAAGGCACTCTCCTCAGGGCTGTTACCTCCCACCCTGAACAAACCCACTGACCAAGATCTGAGCTGTCTGTCAGAAGCCAGGAAGCCAGGCTGTGCCTGCCCCAAGTACACTTTCCGGGGGGCCTTTGAGAGGCCGCGGGAAGCTCCAGTCGAGGGCAGAGACCTTGGGGCCAGCCTGCCTGCTTCAGACCCCAGCCAGGAAGCCGGCAGGCTGGGTCACCTGGAGGTTCTCAGTTCCGCTGTGCCTCAGTTTGCTCATCTGTCTAATAGGGCTGTGAGGACGAGACGAGATAGGACAGGAAAATCTCCCACGGGCCCAGTGCATCCTGATGCTGGGAGGTGGGCTCCTTCCCCCGTCTTTCCAGGAAGGTCAGGGTGCTGGTGTGAGCAGGATGAGGAAGGCCTCTGGGTGGGTACCCCAGGGTGGTGACCAGGAGTTTTGCATGCCAGAGCCTTCTCCTGTGTGCTGTCAAAAGCCATGGCATCCTAAAACCGTGTCAAGAGGCTGAGATGGGCTTATGGCCTGGAGCGTTCCCGCTCAGCTCCTGCAGCTTGTCCCCCAGACCCTCCTGGGGAAGAGCAGGCCACCCATGGGCCTTCACTCCCATTTCCCTATCTGTCTGCACTTTTATTCTGGCCAAAAGAATTCCAACTCACTCCCCATTCCCCCGCCCCCTGCCCCCAGCAAATTGCCAGCCACTCTTTTCTATAAATCAGGGCTCTGAGGTTCCTTGCTGATAGGCACACAGGACCACCTGCACTGCTGGGCGGGCCATGGCAGAGTCCAAGTCTCTTGGACAGCTAATGCCCTGTGTCTCTGTTCAGCAGAAGGTGGTTGAAAACGAGGCCTGAGATTTAAAGAAAAGGAAAGATGATTTCTGTTTGGAAGATAGGGAGGGAATAAAAGAACCATTGGAAGCTTTAGGGGAAAAAAAATGCCACAATTGGCCTAGAAACAGTACCTGAGAGAAGGCAAGGGGTGACATGAGGGAGTAGGGAGGGAGCAAGAGGGGGAGCCAAGCCCAGGGCTCAGGGCAAGCAGGCTGGGACCAGTGGGCGAGGCGAAAGCCTGGTCAAGTTGGCAGGGACCCAGTGCCTTGGGACTCGCTGACCCCTGGTCGGTTGCACATGCAAGGGAGTCCTCCCCAGGGATCCCCATCTTCTAAGAAACAAAGGCGAGCGTCCCTGTTTAACCTGCAGGCAGGGATGACTCCCAGGCTCTGAAGTGTCCAGAGAGAGAGAGGAGCTCATCTCCACTGTCGCTAGGACTCAGCGCCACGTGGGCTCTTGGAGCGTCAGCCTGTGAGGTCACCCTTGCACCCTGCCACGTGGCTCGGCCGACAGCCACCCAGGAAGGGAGATGGGAGGGAACGCCAGGGCTGGGCTGAATCCTGTCAGTCACTGGTGGTGATGACCCTGACAGGGATGAAAGGAGGTGATGCTGTCCCCCTAGGCACAGTACTCTTAGCACCTGAAGTACCCAGATCCAGTCCCCGCCTTACACCTATAAGGATTTTAAAAACTGACTTAGATTCAGCCCCTCGCTTTTCTTGCCAGCACATGCAAATCAGGTAGTGGGGAAAACTGAATCAAATCATACTCACAAAGTGCTTAGCCCCATGCCTGGCTCAGGGCAAGCGCTCTATGTTTATTATCTATAGTTACTGCTGTTACCTGCGCCTCAGTTATGTCATCTCCCAGATGGGTATGATTGAAACTGAAATCTTCACAAAATACCTGCCTGTAAAAATCGGTGGCTGGAGAGGTGAGCCAGGTGACACTTTTGAGAGCTCTGCTAGGAGTGTTGTCAGAGGAACCTTTATCTGCCTGTGAGAATCGTGGCTCGCTGCCCGTTAGAATCCCCATTGCTATTTTAGGCTACTGCATTCGTTTCCCTTGGCTGCTAGAACAAGTTCCCACAAACGTGGCGGCTTCAAACCACACACATTTATTATTTTGCAGCCTTGAAGGCCAGAAGTCTGAAATGGGCTTGCGGGGCTGGAATCAGTCGTTCTGTGGATCTCAGGAAAGAGATGTTTCTTGTGATTCCTGATTGCTTAAGTCTGGCCGCATTTCCTAGCTCCAGGTCCCTCCTTCCGTCTTCAAAGCTAGTAATGGGGCTTTTTTTTTTTTTTTTTTTTTTTAAGAAGACAAAAACACTGTTCCTCAACAGTAAATAATCAGTCCTCAAAATGTCGATTTTGCTCGTATGCTTTGCATTGTCTTGTACTCTATGAGTTACCACAGATCAGGGAAAACATATAGTATTGTGGCGTCTTCTAAACTGTGTCTCTGACTCGCCTGTGTGTCTTACAAAACTCTTGTGATTACTTTGGCACACCTGGGAAATTTAGGCTAATTTCCGCACTTCAAGATCCTTAACTTTTTTTTTCTGTGTTAATATGATATTAATACAAAAGGAAGATTCACTGTAGTTCACAGATACAATTCTAAGAATATGATACTCCCTCCCCCTCCCTTTCTTTCTGCTTCCTTCATTTTTTAATTTTTGAGATAACATTTAAAAAAATATTTTATTTATTTATTTGAGAGATAGAGTTACAGTGAGAGGAAGAGACACAAAGAAAGGTCTTCTATCCACAAGTTCACTCCCCAAATGGCCGCAATGGCTGGAGCTGGGCCGATCTGGAGCCAGGAGCCAGGATCTTCTTCAGGGTCTCCCATGCAACTGCAGGGGCCCAAGTGCTTGGACCATCTTCTGCTGCTTCCCCAGGCCACAACAGACAGCTGGATTGGAAGAGGAGCAGCTGGGACTCGAACTGGCATCCATATAGGATGCCGGCATTGCAGGCAGAAGATTAACCCACTGTGCCACAGCGCCGGTCCCTTGAGATAACATATTTTTAATTTATATCTTAGTCAAAGGCTTAATATTCTACTACATAAAGGGTTCAACAAATAAAGAGTAAAAAAACCCACAAAAAAAACAAAAAACAAAAAACAAAAAACTAGTTCACTGGGAATATAGGCAAGGACTATAAACAGTAATCAAATGAAAAGATGACCATTTTACTCATATACAGCAAATTTTAAAACAATCACAGGTCATTAAAACTGTAGTAGCGTATCATTCTTTTTTTTTTTTTTTTTTTGACAGGCAGAGTGGACAGTGAGTGAGAGAGAGACAGAGAAAAAGGTCTTCCTTTGCTGTTGGTTTACCCTCCAATGGCCGCCGCGGCCTGCACACCGCGCTGATCCGATGGCAGGAGCCAGGTACTTATCCTGGTCTCCCATGGGGTGCAGGGCCCAAGTACTGGGGCCATCCTCCACTGTACTCCCTGGCCACAGCAGAGAGCTGGCCTGGAAGAGGCGCAACTGGGACAGAATCTGGTGCCCCGGCCGGGACTAGAACCCGGTGTGCTGGCGCCGCAAGGCGGAGGATTAGCCTAGTGAGCCGTGGCGCCAGCCAAGTAGCGTATCATTCTTAACCACCGGTTTGACAAAGGCATACAACAAGAGTTTGACAAAACTGTCTTGAAGCAATACTGATAGATGTAGGCTTTTTTCCTTTTTGTTTTGTTTTTCTGTTTTAATTTTAGCTCCCATATACAAAAGAGAACATGTGATATTTGTGTTTCCATGACTGTCTTATTTCACTCAACCTGATGTCCTCCAATTGCATCCATTTTACTGCAAGTGGTAGAATTTAATTCTTTTTCATAGTTAAATAATATTCCATTGTGTATATTTATACTACTTTTTTTAACCCACTCATTTGATGATGGACACCATTGCATATTTTGGCTATTGTGAACAGTGGTGCTGTAAGCATAGTGATGCAGGAATCTCTTATACGATGTGTTCATGTCTTTTGCATATATATCTGGCTTCTAAAGATTGCCCACATTGTTTGGCTTCTTGCTTCCTCCCGTTTCCAAAGTCCGCAGTGCAGGGCTACGTCCTTCTCACACTGACACTTCTTTGAGTATCCCTTGTGCCTTCTCTTCTACTTTTAAGGACCGTTGTGATTATGGGAGTCTTACTTGGATAACCCAGGATAATCTTCCTGTTTTAAGAGAAGATTTATTGTTTGATAGGCAAAGAAAGAGAGAGAGAGAATGAGATATAGAGAGCAAGAGATCTTTTGGGGCCGGCGCCGTGGCTCACTTAGTCTTCCTCCTGCAGTGCCGGCATTCCATTTGGGTGCCAGGTTCTAGTCCCAGCTGCTCCTCTTCCAGTCCAGCTCTCTGCTGTGGCCCGGGAAGGCAGTGGAGGATGGCCCAAGTGCTTGGGCCCTGCACCCACATGGGAGACCAGGAGGAGGCACCTAGCTCCTGGTTTCGGATAGGTGCAGCGCTGGCCGTAGCGGCCATTTGGGGAGCGAACCAACGGAAGGAAGACCTTTCTCTCTGTGTCTCTCTCTCACTGTCTATAATCTACCTGTCAAATAAATTAAAAAAAAAAAGAGAGAAATCTTCCATCTGCTGGTTCACTCCCTCAAATGCCTACAACATCTGGGGCTGGGCCCGGCTGAACCAGGAGCCAGGAACTCCACCCAGGTCTCTCACATGGGTGGCAGGGGCGCTAGTACTTGGGCCGTCATCTGCTGCCTTCTCAGGCACATTAGTAGGGAGCTGTGTGAAAAGCAGAGCAGCTGGGACTCGAACTGGCACTCTAGGATGGGATGCAGGTATGCCAAGTGGAGCCTAACCCGCTGCACCTCAACACTCACTTCCACCTCTCTATTTTTAAGATCGTCTGATGAGCAACCTTTATTCTGTTTTCCATGTGACAAAGCATCTGCACAGGTTCTGGGCATTAGGACATGGATATCTTTGGAGAACCATTATTCCATCTACCTTGCATGGATTCCACATTGTGACCAGCTGGGCAGCCTCATTTTTAATAACAAGTTGCACAATGGCCCATTCCAGTGACAACACCTGTTACAGTCTCGCTAAAGACGCTGCTTCAGCTCTCATCTCTCCTTCCTGTTGTCCGTGGAAGGATCTGAGCATGGAGCCAGGAGCAGTATGCCACTGTCAGTTGCTAAGTACACTTCTCATCAAAAGGATCTGTAAAAGCTGCACAAACCATAAGGTGGCATTCTATACATGAATACACTCATGTGACCCTCTCCCAGAGCTGTGTGTCAGAAGCACCTTTTTTTTTTTTTTTTTTTTTGGACAGGCAGAGTGGACAGTAAGAGAGAGAGAGACAGAGAGAAAGGTATTCCTTTGCCGTTGGTTCACCCTCCAATGGCCGCTGCGGCCGGCGCACTGCGCTGATCCGAAGGCAGGAGCCAGGTGCTTCTCCTGGTCTCCCATGCAGGTACAGGGCCCAAGCACTTGGGCCATCCTCCACTGCCTTCCCAGGCCACAACAGAGAGCTGGACTGGAAGAGGGGCAACCGGGACAGAATCTGGCACCCCGACCGGGACTAGAACCCGGGGTGCCGGCGCTGCAGGCCGAGGATTAGCCTAGTGAACTGTGGCGCCGGCCCAGAAGCACCTTTTTGACCTCACATTGTTAACTTCCCTCCAGAGGTAGCTACTGTTCTAACTTCTATCAGCATAGAGTAGTTTTGAATGATTTTAAAGTAAGCTTTTTATCGAGGTATTCATGCACAAATCAAGTGCACAAGTTAAGGATACAGGGGCCCGCTTTGTAGCACAGGGGGTTAAGCCACTGCCTGGAATACTGGCATCCTATACGAGCACCAGTTCAAGTCCCAGCTGCTCCATTTCTGATCCAGTTCGCTGCTAATGTGTCTGGGAAAACAGCAGAGGATCGCCCAAAAATTTGGGCCCTTGCACTCATGTGGGAGACCCAGAAGAAGCTCCTGGCTCCTGGCTTTGGCCTTTGGGGAATGAACTGGTGGGTAGAAGATCTATCTTTCTATAACTCTGCCTTTCAAATAAATAAATCTTTTTAAAAATCAAGAATGCAAATAGATTTCCATGATATAAACAGGTGTCACCGACATTCTGATTAATAAACAAACATTAGAACTCCCCCCTCCATGGTACTTTCTGTGCAGTAACATCCCAAGTGTCATTATTATCTTGATTCCTGATTGTAGCATAGTTTTGTCCATTTAAAAGTTTTATTTTATTCAATATGATATTACTAAATTTACCATGTTATTATATAAAACCTAATTCATTCTTTTTATTGCTGTGTCATATTCCATTGTATGACTATCCCACAATCTTCTATTGTTAAGGGTCATTTAGGTTGTTTCAATTCACACTTCATTTTGATAGAGGTGACTATATACCCACACTTTATTTGTCATAAATGGAATTCAATCAGCTGAAATTAATTACAAATTAAATTGTATGGGGCTACTGGGCTGAAATGGAGATGAATGATGAGGGGTGTGTGTGAGTGAGTGTGTGTGTGTGTGTGTGTTGGTAGGCTTTGTAGGGAAGTTGTTGAGGTTAGCATGATTGTATAGGCCAGATTATGGAGCTTTGAATGTCAAGCCATGTAATGTGGATTTGATCCTGTTGGTATCTTATTATTAGATAAGAAGAGGGGTTAGCACTGTAGTGCAGTTGTGTTGGAGAGACCCTCTCATCAGGAAAATAGGAGACTGCCTTCTGTGAGGTCACTTCCATTTAGTCAAATATCATAGATACAGGAAGACATGGGCAACCTTAGCATTACTGGGTGAAAAACTAGGGTCAGTTGGCTTCAACATTTATTGATTGTTTATGATAAAAGATCAATAAATGATCACCAAAGTGTTTATGTAGCATATATTGATTTTCTAAATATTTAGTTACAAAATTCAGCACCCAGTATGTGGGAGATACAGAGATGATAAGGTATGACAGTCTGAAGGAGCAGCTCATAGTGTAGGCAGGGAAACAGATACGGTAGGATCAGAAATGAAGTGCTAGTGCAGAAAGCAAACCTGCCATCGGGGGTGTGTAGAAAAGTTGAGCCTCACTGGGAAAATGGGACAGTGTTTTACAGAGTGGGTGGCACATGAGTTGATCCCTGAGGATTCAATGCAGTTTTTGATTCTTGTGAAATGTAGGCATGCCAGGCCAAGGGACCAACATGGACAAGCCTGTCCACCCAGCTGTGACAAGACTCTGAGTTCTTCAGGCGCTGGTGGGAACTCCGAGTGGATGTGGAGAGCACCATGGTTGGAGTGGAGGGCAGCGATCCATCATGGAAGGCCTTGAATGGTAACATTAGGCAGTGAGATCATAGAGGATTCCAAACGGAGGAAGAACAGGCCAGTGGGTGAAGGCCCCAAAGCAGGGGGGCTCCTGGTTGGGTGAGAATGGAGCATTGACTGTAGGGTTGGGAACAGTCAGCAGATCTGTTTGAGAGAAGCCTTACAGAGGCAGGACAGCTACTTATGAATGTACTGAGTTTGCAGAGAAATGCCAAGCTTCTGTTCTGGGCTGCTGAGCAATGAAATGACCTTGGCCATGGAAGGATCTGGGTGGGAAAAGGAGAGTTCAGTCTAGGCAGGCTGAGCTGGCAAGCAGGCCTTCAGCATTGGGTAGAAGTTAGATGTCAGGTCAATGTAAGGACAACCCAGGTCTAGCATTTAGAGCCACCTGAAATCCAAGGACAGCTTTGAGTTGTAGCAGAGTTTGGCTTCCCATTTGCTGGCTGTGCAGGAGACAGGAATTCCAACAGTAGGTGGGAGACAAGAAGGTATGGTCTCTGATGGTTATGCAGGTCCAGTTATGCAGCTCTGTGAACGCATGGAGAAATTGGTGTGCACACTTGGCATGCTGAATGCAAGGTCTTAGAGGGGCAACACTGTTGAACTTGGTGTCTAAAAACTTAAAAATTGAGGAAATCTCTTTTCTAACAAATGGGATGACTCTAAGACGTGACAGGGGTAGAATCTTGGCTTTGCCAGTGAACTAGCCCTGGGGCCTTGGAGAGTGTCTTTCCATCTGTCAATTTTAGTGCTCTATCCACAAAATAGAAACTCATCCTCGCTGCAGAATGATTAGGGGGATAAAATAAGATGACAATGTGGATAACGCCCAGCTCATTCCCTGGCCTGCTGTAGGCACTTAATAAGTCAATATCAGTGCCTTCCCATTTCCCTGCTTGTGTGGAGCTGAGACTATCATCTGGGAGGGTGTCTTGACACCTTCTTCAGGGTAGCAGGGTCTTTTTTTTAACCACTGATTATACTTATTTAAAATTTTTATTTAAAAGCTTTTCCCCTAAAGAAACCTTTTATTTAATGAATACAAATTTCATAAGTACAACTTTAGGGATAGTTAACTTCCCGTAATACCCGCCCTCCCATTCCCACTCCCACCCCTCCTCCTCCCTCTCCCCTTCCCAGTCCCATTCTCCATTAAGATTCATTTTTAATTAACTTTGTGCACTGAAGACCAACTCTATACTAAGTAAAGATTTCAAGAATTTGTGCACACACACACACACATGCACACACACAACTGTTTAAGAACAAGTTTTACAGTTAACTCTTTTTTTTTTGTTTGTTTAAAGATTTTTTTATTTATTTGAGAGGTAGAGTTATAGACAGTGAGAGGGAGAGACAGAGAGAAAGCTCTTCCCTTCATTGGTTCACTCCCCAAATGGCCACAACGGCTGGAGCTGCACCGATCCGAAGCCAGGAGCCAGGAGCTTCTTCTGGTCTTCCACAAGGGTGCAGGGACCCAAGGATTTGACCATCTTCTAGTGCTTTCCCAGGCCATAGCAGAGAGCTGGATTGGAAGAGGAGCAGCTGGGACTAGAACCCTGTGCCCTTATGGGATGCCGGTGCTGCAGGTGGAAGATTAACCTACTGCAGCACTGCACCAGCCCCTACAGTTAACTCTTCTAATACAACTCTTTGAAGACAGAGGTCCTTCATGGGAAGTTAATGCACAGTGACTCTTGTTAATTTAACAATTAACACTCTTATGTATGACGTCAGTGACCACCCAAGGCTCTTGATATGAGCTGCCTAGGCTATGGAAGACTTTTGAACTCACAAACTCCATCAGTATTTAGACAAGGCCATAAGCAAAGTAGAAGTTCTCTCCTCCCTTCAGAGAAAAGTACATCCTTCTTTGATGGCCACTTCTTTCTGTTGGGGTCTCACTCACAGAGATCCTTCATGTAGAATATTTTTTTCCATAGTGTCTTGACTTTCCATGCCTGAAATGCTCTCATGGGCTTCTCAGCCAAACCAGGATGCTTTAAGGACTGATTCGGAGGTCCAAATTGAGAAAGACTGCTTATAGGCCATGCTTTTTTTTTTTAAATGTTTATTTATTTATTTGAAAGGAAGAGCGAGCGAGCGAGAGAGAGAGGAGAGAGGAGAGAGAGAGAGAGAGAAATATTGAGAGAGATCTTCCATCTACTGGTTCACTCCTCATAGCCTGCATCAGCTAGGGCTGAGCCAGGCTAACACTAGGAGCTGGAACTCAATACAGGCTTTCCATATAGGATGCAAGGACTCAACTCTTTGAGTCATCATCTGCTGCCTGCCAGGTGCATTAGCAGGAAGCTGGATTGGAAATGGAGTACCTGGGGCTCAAACCAGCACTCTGATACAGGATGTGGCCTTCCTAAGTGATGGCTTAACCCTCTGTACCACAATGCCCACCCCTAGGCCATGCCTCTTAGTGATGTCTGACTGAAGCTCGGAGAGTTCTCTCCTAGGTGAGGTCACACAAGTGTCAGGAGGGCCACAGACATAGTGTCACTTCTGGGGAAATTCCACTCGCCTGTGCATTTGCTTCCAACAGTGATGCATAGAAGATCCTGTAGCCAAGACGGTCAGAACAATTTCCTCTCTCTCTTCCCCCACCCCCTTGGTGAAGCTAAATGAAAAGACGCATTGTCCTCTAGAGAGGAGAGAACTTGCGAAAACAAAAGTCAAAGCCATTGTATTATTTTAAAAATATTCTTTCCATGCTCCCAAATGCCCCATGGAATCTGTCCCGATTGAATTAACCTTTCTCCCCAGCACAACACTTCTTCTCATTTGCTCATGTATGAAAGGACCTGTTCTCCAACCTCATTCCTTTTCCCAATTAGAAATGGCTCCTGTTCTTCTAATGCTAATAGCTGTAAATACCAAACCAAGAATCAACCATTTAAATGGGTGCACACACTGCCTTATTTTTCTTCTCTGCCACTGCATTTCTTTTAAAACTCTATCTTGCCTATAGTAATATTGCCATACTGATTTACGTCGGTATCCATATAGTATCCTTTCCCCCATTCTTTTATTTTTGTAACAAATTTTTTTGAAGTTTAGTTTACATGTGATAATTAAAAGTAATTTTAGTGTTCAATTTTCTAAAAATTATTTCCACTTTATTTGAAAGGAAGAGAGTCAAGGAGAGAGAGAGAGAGAGAGAGAGAGAGAGAGAGAGAGAGACATCTTACTGGTTCACTCTCTAAATGCCCCTAAGCTCCTACAACAGCCAGGAGCCCAGAACTCAACCTAGGTCTTTCATGTGGATGGCAGGGATTCAAGAACTTGAGCCATCAAGTGCTTCCTCCCAGTGTGCACATTAGCAGGGAATGGAACAAGAAGTGGAGAAGCCAGGATTCCAATGGGCACTCTGATATGAGATGCGGGAGTCCCAAGTGACATCTTAACTTCTGTGCCAGATGCCTGCTCTGGTTGTACAATTTGACGAGGTCTGATGGATGTGTAGGTCTGCCATAGTCATGCTATAAGCATTTGCATCACCTTCCACATGTGCCTTCAGCTCCTGTGTAGCTGACCCCTTTCTGCTCCCCTGGCCCGCAGAACCAATGATCTGCTCTCAGTCATGTAATTTCTGTCCTTTATTGGATGTCATGGAGATAGAATCATTCGGTGTGTAATATTTTTGTGTCTGGCAGCATAACTACTTTGAGATTTACCCAGAAGATCATTCTTTTAATTACTGGGTAGGATTCCATTATATGAGTATACCATAATTAGTGCTTCAGTCATTGGCTTTTTGGGTGGTTTCCAGTTTTTAGCTTTTACAGATAAATTTCCTGTGAGCGTCTACATGCAAGTGTTTGTGTGGATAGTGTTGTCTTAGCTTCTGGGGGAATCCTCAGGATGCGGGTAGCTGGCAGGGGAAAGGGACATCGAGTTTGCTTGGGACCGAAGGATTTCCCAGGACTCAATCATGGGTAGTCCTGGGTGAACAGGGACAATTGGTCATCCTGTGCCATGTCGCTTTGGTAAGTGTATGTTGAACTTTACGAGAAACTACCAAAATTTTTTCCAAAGTGACCAACAATTTGTGCTCTTGTTAGCAGGGGATGAGTGTTCCTCTTTCTTCACATCCTTGTCAACACTAGGTTATATCAGCCTTTTTAATCACAGCTGTTCTGATGGATTTGTTGTGGCTCATCCTTGAGGTTTTAACTTGTATTTTCTAATGACTAAGAGTGTCAAGTATCTTTTTTGATGGTGTGGTTTTTTCAAATATTTTGCACATTTTTAAATGGATGTTAATCTTTTTAGTGAGCATATGGATATAAATAATTTATCAGATACATGTTTTGCAAATATTTTTGATCAATCTGTGGTATGCTGTGCCATTGCATTTTGAAAAAGAAAGTTTCAAATACTTATAGATACTAAGTTATATTTAAAATTAGGAATTTGTTATCACTTTATTATAAAATACATACGGAAGCATGAAAGTTAGTTTAATGTAAATGAAATGAGTTAGTATGATAAAATTACAATGTCTACTTTAAAAAATATTTATTTATTTGAGAGGCAGAGTTACAGAGAGAGAGAGAGAGTCTTCTATCTGCTGGTTCCCTCCCCAGATGGCCACAATGAAGCCAGGAGCCTGGGTCCCCCACATGAGTGGCAGGGGCCAAGCACTTGGGCCATCTTCTGCTGCCTTCCCTGGTACCTCAGCAGAGAGCTAGATTGGAAGTGGAGCAGCCAGGACTCACCTCAGCACTCTGATATGACAGCAACTTAACCCACTGTGCCACAACACTGGCCTCAACAATGTGTACTTTGTGTTTGTTGATTTTATTGTAGAATGATAATAATAGCAAGTATCTAACAGTTATTCAATACTATCTATGTGGCAGGCAGTGGTTTAAGTGTTATTGTCTATGTTATAAATATGATACAAATATATAACAATTTAGTATGTATATGAACTCATTTCATCCACACAAAAACCAGTTGTATTGTTATCTCCAATTAAAAGATGAGAAAATTGAGGCAGAGATGTTAAATAACCTTCCCAGGGTAAGACAATTAGAAGTATTCAAGTTCTGTGTTTAACTTCCTACCCTTCTCCTATGCTTAGCACCTTTTGGTTAACAATGATGTCTTGAAAACACAAATGCTTCTTGAAATCTACGGTAAACACAAACCATATGCAATGGCATTTCATTTTTGGAAGTGGTCATTATCTACTACATCATACTCTAAGTGTTTGATTTTTTTTTTACAAATTTATAAAAAAATTATTTAAGGTGTACAAATTTCAATTATTTCACATATACAAGTTTAGTATATGTGCTGCCGAAGCGAGCACAATTTTCACATATACAGATTCAAGAACATGGTGCTACTTCCTACCCTGCCCTCCTCCCTGTCCATAATCCTACCCTTCCTCTTCCTTTCTCCTATTTCCTCTCTTAATTATTTATATAAAGCCTTTATTTAATAAATGAAAATTTCATAAGTACAACTTTTGGATTATAGCAGTTCTTCCCCCGATACCCACCCTCCCACCCTCATACCATCCCGCCTCCTACTCCCTCTCCCATCCCATTCTTCATTAAGATCCATTTTTAATTACCTTTATATACAAGAGATCAACTCTATACTAAGTAAAGATTTCAACAGTTTGCACCCACGCAGACACACAAAGTATAAAGTAATGTTTGAAGACTAGTCTTACTGTTGATTCTCATAGTACAACACATTAAGGACTGAGGTCCTAGATGGGGAGCAAGTGAACAGTGACTCTTGTTATTGATTAAACAATTGTGTTTGATTTTTTTAAAACTATTTTTTGAGAATTTGCTATTTTTTAAAAAAATATTTTATTTATTTTGAGAGGTAGAGTTACAGACACAGAGAGAGGTCTTCCATCTGCTTGTCCACTCCCCTAATAGCCACAGTGGTCTGAGCTGGGCTGATCCGAAGCCAGGAGCCAGGAGCTTCTTCCGGGTCTCCCACATGGGTGCAGGGGCCCAAGCACTGGGGCCATCTTCTACTGCTTTCCCAGACCATAGCAGAGAGTTGGATCAGAAGAGGAGCAGTTGGGGCTTGAACTGGCTCCTAAATTGGATGCTGGCGCCACAGGCAGAGGCTTTAGCCCACTACGCTGCAGCGCCAGCCCCTAAATGTTTGATTTAAGTACATGTGTGTCAGGAAGAAAGTGAGTCTCAAGAGCCTGTTAAATACATTTGGAAATAAATAAACCTGGACTTTGTATTTGCTCAGTCTGCAGAGGGGAACGGCATCAGGGTAATACATCACATATGAATGATGTCACACACTTGTTTTATTTGAAACAAGGTGATGGAAACCAAGCAGGCTTGCAGGTGAGTAGTAGGCTTAAGATTCCAGAGAGGCAGAGTGCTCTGCGTTGTCTCCCTTTTCTCAGAAGAACGCTCAGAGTTAGAGCCATGACAAGAGACCAGTTCAAATGGTGAAGAGTTTCAGTTGTTTTAAAAATGGTGGCTGGGGCCGATGCTGTGGCATATCTGGTAAAGCCACTGTTTGCAAGACTGGTTTGAGTCCCGGCTGCTTCACTTCCAATCCAGCTCCCTGCTAATGACCTGGGAAAGCAGCAGAGGATGGCCCAAGTCCTTGGGCCTCTGCACCCACGTAGGAGACCCAAAGGAGGCTTCTGGCTCCTGGCTTCAGATCATCTCAGTTCTGGCCATTTCGGCTATTTGGGGAGTGAACCAGCAGATAGAAGATCCTCTCTCTCTCTCACACACTCTCTCTCTCTCTCTCTCTGTCTCTCTGTCTCTCCCTCACTCTCTGTAACTCTGCCTTTCAAATAAATAAATCTTCAAAAAGAAAAAACTGGGGGCAGTGGTTAGCTGTAATGAGTAAGTGGGTTCTGGAACTTGACCTTTTATAAGCCACATAACCTTAGGCAAATCACCCAACTTCTCTGAATTCCGGAAGAATTAAATCATTTACTAGTTTTAAAGTGCTTGGCTCAGTGCCTGGTACATAGTAAGCACAGAATAAATATTCACTATTTTTAATATAATTTTAATGCATAGTAAAAAAGTCAGCTATCTCAAATACAGCAAGTGTGAAACACTGTGGATTTCGAAAATCATCAGGCCTCGGTTCATCTCCAGGCCAATTTCTGAGAACAGTTTGTTGAACAAACAGTTCACTGAAGTATTAAGTATTTTTTAAATTATTGAGTTTTTTTTTTAAGTTTTGGAAAGTGGTTCCTGCTCTGGCCCCTGCCTCACCCTCGCCGTGACCCTACCTGACAGTGAAATAGCTGTGGGTTTTCATGAGTTGATTTCCAAGGATTTGAATTTCAGCTAATTGAGTTTGCTTCTAATTAATGCGATTGCAAATTGGCCTGCTGGCCCTGCTTTGAATCCTGGCTCTGACACTCGCTAATTGTGAATGACTTGGGGAAGCCACTTAACCTCTCTGAGCCTTATGGGAATACCATTAGTTAGCTGAGTGCGTTTGTACCTGGAAAGCATTTAGAGGGGAGCCTGGCGAGTGGCCTCGGTCTAGCACAGGGTCCCAGCCCTTAACCACCGTGCCATGCTCCCTCCTAATAAATGTATGTGAGAGGTTGGGAGGCTGTCAGAGACACAGGGATTCCTTCCAAAATTTACATATATTAATTCGTGCCATCTGCTGTAATTAGAAGGAACATTGTTACTTAGAATTCTCAGATGCAGTTTTTCCTTTTTCAGATCCAAGACACAGAAGGTGACTATGGGTAATTAATAAGAAACTTAATACAAAACTTCAGGGCAGATTTAGATTTCTCAAGCTTTCCGTTCAACTCGATAGTGGGCAAGGTGATGAAGAATTCCAGCTCTGCATGCCCTGCTTGGAGTACCAGCCCCCAGGGGTCTGAGTTCTGCAGGACCAGACACAAAGGGTGTTTGGAGTATGAGTCTGGTGGGCCCGGGCCCTGACAAGCTGGGCCGGTGGGGCTGGGGCACCTGGAGACCAGGGAGCCCTGGAGATGGCCTGCCCTCTCCTGGGTGGTGTTTGTCACAGCCTCACGCCTCTGCCTCCTCCTGACAGTGGAGAAGATGCTGGCGGGCTGCTTGCTGCTGATCCTGGGACAGATCCTCCTCCTCCCTGCTGAGGCCAGAGAGCGGCCGCACGCCAGGCCCTTCTCCAGGGGCAGAACTGCTCGGACCCACCCCCAGACGGCCCTCCTCGGTGAGTGACGGGGACCTGCTCACTTCTGCAGGGCCGTGGGTGAGGGAGGTCTGCCCGGTCCCTGAGTGCTCTGCCTGGGCTTCTTCTCATCGGTCGTCAGTGCATCCGCAGCCGAGGATACGGTTGCACGTGTGTGTCCTGAAGAAAACTGAACCTCTTCCATCCTGAAGCCTTCAGCCGAATCTCAGGCTCATGACTTTTCTCCAACGAGCAGGGCAAGGGTTTTCATCTGGAAAGGGCCTTGCTGGCTAATCTGGGCAAGGGTGTTCTGAGGATTTTTTTTTTATTGGATTTGTCCAGCTGAATTTGCTAATAGTGCTTCTTGCATGGCCGTGTGGGAGGAAGAGCAGGCGCTGACGAGGGGTGGGAACTTCACGATCAAGGTGTTAGGATTGGGTCAAAAAAAAAAAAGAAAGGTGTTAGGATTGGAAAATGCCAGGGGACCATGATTCTGATTGAGCGAACATGTTTTCTCTTGGTGAATTTTTTGTTTTGAGAAAAATTTCTTTTCAAGAGAAGGAAATGTCATGCAAATGCACAGAGAATAGGCGCATTGGCTGGTTCTCGACCTGGGCAGTGGTGTGCACTGAATGTGAGGGAATAGGAAGGTGGCCCGATGGAAAGAGAATGAGTTTTGGTGTACACTTGGGTTCAAGTAATTTTTTTAAATATTTTATTATTTGAAAGAGTTAAAGAGAGAGATAGAGATGAGAGAGAGAGAGAGAGAGAGAGAGAGAGAATCTGCTGGTTTACTCCCCAAATGGCTGCAATGGCTGGGGATGGGCCAATCTGAAGCCAGGAGCCAGGAGCTTCCAGTCTCCCATGTGAGTACAGGGGCCCAAGTAGTTGGACCACCTTCCACTGCTTTCCCAGGTGCGTTAGAGGGGAGCTGTATCGGAAGTGGAGCAGGCGGGACTCAAATCTGCGCCCATATGGGATGCCGGCATTACAGGCCAGGGCTTTAACCTGCTGCACCACAGCATGGCCCCTCAAGTCCTTCTTCTGTTACTTACCAGATGCCTATACTTAGGCAACTCAAGCTGTCTGAGATTCAGTCTTCTCATCTACAAAATGGGAGTATTAATGCTGACCTTGGAACGTTGCTGGAAGGGGTACATGAGGCAACACACATAAATTGTAGGCATGCAATGAATGGTCACTGCAGCACAACTGTTGTTCCATGAAGTTCTCTGAAGCTGTATCTCGTATTTATACCTTCTTGGCCAACGTAACACTCTGACTTCCTAGGAATTCAGGCTACTGCTCTATGACCTGGTGATCTTGGCATTCAAAAGTATAATCAAGGACCAAAGGGACCTTCTTAGTCCATTGTGTGTGGCTGTTACAGAGTGCCACAGACTGAGTCATTTATAAAGAGTAGAAATGTGCTTGGCTCTGGATTCTGGAGGCTGAGAGGTCCCAGATTGAGGGGCTGCGTCTAGTGGGGCTTTCTTGCTGTGTCCTCTCAAAGTGGAAGGGCAAAGACCGGGTGAGAGCGAGAGGTGGAAGTGGCTGCCCGGTGTTCTTTCATTTATCTCTTCATGGGGGTGGAGCCCTCATGACCCAAACATCTCCCATTCGGCCCTGCCTCTCATGGCCCTTCATTGCCTGAGAATAAACTTTCCAGAGCGCACTGTCAGGAGGAGGTATTTAAACCATGCTGGGGACCAAAGAGTCCCATTTGGAGAGGTCAGAATCTTCGCTGGTGTGGACTGAATGATGGCCCCAGTGCTGCTGGGTCTTCCCTGTCTTCGCTCTCCTGAGAGTCTCAGTTTCCGTAGTGATGCAGACATGAAACTTCTGCAGATGTGAAGAGGGAAATGTTTAGCATGTTGAATACAGGATTTTTTAAAAAAATCAAATTTCTGAGTGACAAACATTATCATCAACTTGTGCCATCTGTCCACTTGCGCTTACCTCATTCATTCGCCTGGATTTTCTACTTTGTGGACAATGGCCGCCTTCAGGAAGTACGTGCTGTAGTGGGGGAGACAGGGGCTAAGAAGATTGTTAATTTGGTAGAATGGTGTCCACCAGCAGAGGCACGTCCAAGCCGCAGCTCGCCGTGCCTCCAGCAGGCTCAGTACAAGATTCTCAAGCTTTTGGTCTCAGGACGCCTTCTTTTGACACTCAAAAAAATTATAGCAGATCCAAAGAGCTTTTGGTCGCCTAGTTTAGATTTTTTTTTTTAAAGATTTATTTGTTTATTTGAAAGGCAGTTATGGAGAGAGAGGGAAAAAGAGAAAGAGATCAATCTTCCAACCACTGGTTCATTCCCTAAATGGCTAAAACTGCTGGGGCTTGGCCAGGCTGAAGCCTAGAGCCTGGAGCTCCATCCAGGCTTACATGTGGGTGGCATGGGCCCATAGACTTGGACCATTTTGGGTGTTTTTCCCAGGCATATTAGCAGGGAGCTGGATATGGGTTGCTGGTGCTGGCTTAACCTGCTGTGCCACAATGCTAGCTCCACAAGGATCGAACTAAGCCATCCAACTAGGAGGCAGCCAGGCCACCAGGAGAAGGAACAAGCATGTTCTGCAGCCCACAGTCCCTTCCGGGCAGCAAGGCTGGCAGGAGAGTAGGAGCCGAAGGCCCTGCTGTGCCCAGCGTCCCTCCTAACCCCTTCCTGTTCCCCCCTCAAGGTGATGCTAACTAGAAGGCACGTTTCCCCACCCCTCGTTACTGCCAGTTTTATTTGTGCCCATTTTCCCTTTGTTGTTACATCATTGTCCTATGGTGGTGGTGGTGGTGGTGGGCAGGTGTTTTTGCACCTGTTGCCAGGGCAATCAGAGCAGCTTATTAGTCTTTTTTGGAAACCTCTGCCCTCTTTGCCCAAATTCCCACTGCATTCTTGACTCCCTTGTTTCTGACACGAGCGTACACAGCCATCCTACGTGTCTGCCAACCTGATCTCAAAGTGTGTCTTTCTTTCTTACAAGGTCTGGTTGATATGTGTGCATTCTTTTCTTGATTTCCCACCCAACTCATTTTATTTCTGCTAAGTAACCCTGGGACCTTTTCCTTTCTCCATAATAGGTTCTTGTCTGGATCAATACCACCCACTCGGAATCCGTGTGTTGTGTTTTAAGAGAGTGCTTTGTTGCAGTGTCGGAAGCAGATGGAAGAAGTGGGAGGCAAAGACTTAAGAGGAGGCTGGAAGGAGCTGAACTTCTCACTCCTCTGCCCCCACACTCTCATCGCTAGGGACAATTTCAGAGGTGGTTGGGGGTAGAGGCCACAGAATTTAATGAAATTTCCTGATAACCGTTAACTTACACCTAGAAAAAAGCTAAAGAGAAAAATGGAAGAATTCACTATATACAGCACCCAGTTCTGCTGGTTTTTTTTTTTTTTTAAAGATTTATTTTGTTTATTTTAAAGGCAGAGTTACAGAGTCGGGGGGGCGGAGAGAGACAAAGAGAATCTCCCATCTTCTAGTTCACTTCTCAAATGACAACAATTGCCAGGGCTGGGCCAGGCCGAAGCCAGGAGCCAGAAACTTCATCTGGGTCTCTCATGTGGGTGCAGGAGCCCAAGCACTTGCTGCTGCTTTTCCTGGGTGCATCAGCAGGCAAGGAGCTGGATTGGAAGTGGAGCAGCCAGGACATGAACCAGCGCCCTACTTCTGCTTTCTGGAAGTCTAGTCCATTATGAGGCGCATAGCTCCATTTCGGCATTCATTTCATGAAACCTGACGTCAAAATCGTAGTAAAGGGGCCGGTGCTGTGGTGTAGTGGGTAAGGCCACTGTCTGCAGTGCCAGTGGCTGAAGTCCTGGCTGCCCCACTTCTGATCCAGCTCTCTGCCATGGCCTGGGAAAGCAGCAGATGGCCCAAGTCCTTGGGTTCCTGTACCCGCGTGGGAGACCTGGAAGAAGCTCCTGGCTCTTGGCTTCAGATCGGCTCAGCTCTGGCCATTGCAGTCATGGGGGAGTGAGCCAGTGGATGGAAGACCTCTCATTCTCTCTCTGCCTCTGCTTCTCTGTAACTCTGCCTTTCAAATAAATAAATCTTTTTTTAAAAAAATCGTAGTAAAATCGCAATGCATGTCATTTGAGGAGCTGGGACCTCCTAAATGTGCAACATACTGGGGGGGAGTTGACCTGCTTTGAGAATTGAAAGTGAGATCGCCTCATCTGTTGTCAGTGGAGGTTTCCCCCTGGGTCAGTAATTATGAACATTTTCAAGCGTCACTGCCAGTTTATGAGTTTCAGCAACCTAAAACAAAACTGCTGCTTGATATTTGTTGGACCCCTTCTGTGAGGGAGGAATGGCAGATGCCTGAAGCCGTCAGAGTGTGGCCCATTGAAACCACTGAGCAATCGAGCAATCGATCGATGTAAGAAGTCCTCTGATGCCTCTTTGTCGTGTGAGAACTTTTGTCTCCTTGCTTGAGATTTCCTGGGTGGTGTTCCTCGTCTTCCTTCCACCTGCAGTATCTTTCCCTGGCCAAGAGGCATTATCAGCCCGGGCTGAGTCAAATGCCACCACCTCCATCTCCCTAATGAGCCACACACTGCAGGTTCCCTGCCTAGCTCTGTGTTACATGCCAGTGGCAGCTGCCTCGGAGGGATTCAGGCTCTTGGTATTTGTGGGCTTGCCTTACTTTTATCACTACTGTAAATCCCTTTGAAGACAGAGACTGAATATTTTTCATTTCTCCTAACCTTATGGAGGGCAACTGTCATTTACTGATCCCCAGCTGTGGATAGGGACGCTTTACCTGACCCAAACCACTGAGGGGAGAGGGGCACTGCAAGGCGATGATTGTTATGTCCCATTTTTAGATAAGGAAGCTGGGGCTCAGTGAGGCTAA